>NC_077230.1:130713990-130776490 GCF_027887165.1 Monodelphis domestica | reverse complement strand
AGGTCTCTGCTTTGATACTTAAAAAAAATATTCAGACATGAAAATTAGCTGAAGTTTATGGATAAACATGAACAAGAAAGTCCACTTGCATTTCAGGCCCAGGCAAATAGAGCTCAGAGTGGAAGAAGATTATCATTCAGGGATTCAGGGGATTTAGGTGAAAACAATTGGATACATTGGTTCCTTGTTTAGCTAACCTCCAGAATAACCTTCCAAGGGAAAGGGCTAGAACTTCTCTGCTGATAGGTATAAAAGAGCAGGCTAAACAGTTCATTGGAAGGGATCTGTTTAAGTTTGTTTGTGGTGAGGTCTTCAACCAGTGGAATGTGTGGGACCTCATAGTCCTATTTTTTTCTGGTTCTCTAAATCCACAAGGTTGATGTCTGTGGAATTCGGGATTCCCAAATGTGCTTTCTTTACAGATGAAATAATAAATCTCCAGGATATATAGCACATTAGCCATAGCGTTTACAATGCCCCAATACATACTTGTCTAATGAAGTGTATCATGTAGGCTTTGGAAGCCTCAATTACATGAGATCCTTCCCAGTTGTTACATAAATTAATCTACATTTTCAGGGCAAGAAAACAAGCCTCTCATGCTAGAAAGTAACTTTTTTGGGGGAAAATAATGATTTCTTTGAGTAGAATTTAGATGGCTTGGGTGAGCCCAGTGGGCTGGGTTCTAGAGGGAAATCCCAAACCAATTTTGTTTGCATGGGCTGGAAATGATTTGGATCTTGTGAAAGGCAGCTTGGATAATAAAAAGGGCAGATAAACATTAGGGGTTGAAAGAAGAGCTGTTAATTCTGAAATGCTAGCCCAGTGCACAAAATGCTACTCTTGAGCTAGAGCTTTGATAGGCTTTCTGGGCAAGGATATTAGACTGTTTTAACCTGATTCTGCAAATGGAAGCTAACACAGCCTGGCCCCAAAGTTATATTTCCAGAAATTCTCCTTTGAGAGCCCTAATTAATTTTTAATAATTCATTCTTTTCCAAACTGTTAAAAGTATGCAGTTACCATTTACTCCATCTCTTTGTCAGTCTTCAGACAAAACTGGCAGGAAGAGTTAATTATTAGGTATTGCAGTAATTGCAATCTGGATGCCTATGTATAATTTTTTTCTAACTCTAATTATAGTCAATTACCAATATGGACATATAGCAAGCTAGTAAATAGCATTCATAATTTGCTTTTATGTGGCTCCATTCATGTTTGTTGTTCAATCATTTTCTGCCTTCTCTGACTCTTGGTGACCTCTTTTGGGGGTTTTCTTGGCCAAGATACTGAAGTGGTTTGCCATTTCCTTCTCCAGCTCATTTTAAGGATGAGGAAGTGAGGCAAACAGTGACTTGCCCAGGTTCACACAGCTAGTAAGTGCCTTGGGTCAGAATTTGAACTCAGGAGTATTCTTCCTGATTCTGCCCAGTGCTCTAGCCACTGTTCCACCTAGTTGTCTGTAGCAATGTTTAGGTCATTCTTTTTTTTTTTCTTTTTAAACCCTTACCTTCCATCTTGGAGTCAATACTGTGTATTGGCTCCAAGGCAGAACAGTGGTAAGGGCTAGGCAATGGGGGTCAAGTGACTTGCCCAGGGTCATACAACTGGGAAGTACCTGAGGCCAGATTTGAACCCAGGACCTAGGCCTGACTCTCAATCCACTGAGCTACCCAGCTTCCCTCTGTTAAGTTCATTCTTAAGTAAAAATAAATACAATTTACCTTTCTTTCAGTGTACTGTTGACATCCTAGTATAGTTTCATCTTAGAAAAGCAAGTGATAATTAATGTAATGTGACTTTATGACTTTTTTTCTTTCTTATCTCGTTATTATTTCACTAGATCTTTCCTCTCTGGATTACGTAACCAAAAATGCATGATAGCTTACCATTACATGTACTTAAAATAAAGTGTCTTGGAAGACTGAGCTCATCATCTTTGTAAGATGTAATTATAGAGATGGTCAGCAGAGGGCCTTATTAAACTGAGTTATGTTTCATTGCAAATTCTGGGGCCAACAAGTTAAAGTCCCACCGGTTAAGTCATCTTTGGTAGTAAAACTTACCCAAAAAACCCAAAACAAAACAAAACAAAAAAACAAACCCAGCCCAAACAAACAAAAACATCTTTTAAAATAGTTATAGACCTCTTTCAATAAAGTAAAATGGAAAATTCTAGATTTCCTCTCTAAGCTTAGTTTTTTTCAGAAGCAACTAAAGAACCTAAATGGGTCATTAACAGCCAAAGTCCCAATAGAAGCCTTTGATCACTAACATCTATAAAATAGTTTTAACTTGAACTTTGAGCTCTGAGGTTCTATTATTAGCTGAGAAATAAGCAGATAACATCCCTGTCCTACCACAACTTAAATGAAACCAAAATAAATAAGAAACAACAAAACAACATTTAGCTTCATCTGTATCAACTTCATTTCTCATTCAGCCAGTAAACATCCATTAATCACATGCTATGTGTCAGATCCTGTGCTAACCTCTGAGGATTAAAAAAAAAAGGGCAGAGGAGAACCTCTGCTTTCAAGAACCTCAGTGTCCAGCAAGAAAACAGAAAAGAACAAATAAGACCAATATCCATCTATATCTGCACCTTTCTGTATGCATATAACTGCAGGATAAATTGGGAGATAATCAACAAAGGGAAATATTTAGCATTAATGAATTTATGAAAAAAAACTTTCGATAGAAGCTAAGATTTGAAGGCGGTAAGGGGATTCAGGAGGCAGAGATGAAAAGGGATGGTGGACAGCCTGTGAAAATTCCTGGATTCTGTAGTTGGAATGTTCAAGGAACAAGCAGCCAGTTTGACTAGCTTAAAGAGTATATGGAAGGCAGAAGGTGGAAGAAGACTAACAAGGCAGAAAGCTAAGTGACTCAGAGGATTGAGAGTCAGGCCTAGAGATGAGAAGTCTTGGGTTCAAATTTGACCTCAGATACCTCATAGCTGGGTGATCCTGGTCAAGTCACTTAACCCCTATTGCCTAGAATGAACTCACCCTTCTTTTGTCGTAGAACCAATATACAGTATAGATTCTAAGAAGGTAAGGGTTAAAAAAACACACACACACACACACAAAAAGACTAGCAAAACAGGAAAAGGCAAGTTATTATGGCATTCTTCAATTTCTATGACCCTCACTCCAAACAGAAACTCGATTTCCCTTTCTTGTTACTGGACAAAATCTCCCATGAATTCTCTTTCTCTTGGGCGTGCACTTAACAATGAAGATTTATCATAGAATTTGAGAACTAAACAGACCTTAGAGATCTAGTCCAATTCACCAATCTTAAAGCTCAGAAACTGAGGCTCAGCGAAGTAAAGAGACTTTCCCTAGTTACTGAAAGAGCTTGGGCCAGATCTGGGGTCCCATTCACTGAATTCACCATCCACTGCTTGCTCCATTGTACCACATCCCTTTCTATCCATGAATATGCTCATTTAAAAATATTAAATACTAGAATTACAAAGCTACCATTGTGTATCAGCTATCATGGAATTATATCAAGAGGGTAATTTGCATTATTTTCAGCAAATTATAGATGTTATCTTATGATAATGAAATTATTTTGGGGATGCCTGTGTTTGTAAAGATTGCCAAATAGGAGTTCAATTAATACTTGTCAAATGAATTATAGGAATGAGAGGAGTGAAAGAAACAAAAGGGACAAAAGGAGGGAAAGAATTCAAGAAAGAAGGAAAGATGAAATAAATATACATTTATTTTGATGGCAAAATAAACTTTTTGCAAACAGGGAAAGAGAGATATGAACGAGAAAGTCTATTAGAACACCAAATAGTAGCTGACCATCTAGAAAAAGGACTCAACTTCAGGTCTGTCACTTTATCTAAAAAAAAAAAAACCAAGAATATTTGAATGTGGTTGTTTTTATTTGCAATTCTATGTATTTCATTTTATATATTTAGAACTTTATTCGACAGAGTCCATGGTCTTCATGAGAGTTCAAATAGGGTTAGAACTTAAGAAAAAAGGTTAAGGACCCAGATCTAGGGAACAATCCCTGATTGTTCTCAGATGAACCAGAGAAATTCCAGTCCCTTGAAACACAGAATAACCTTTGCTGGAAAAACTGTATCCTACATCAAGAACATCATGAGGATTCACTTTTGGGAACTGAAGAAACTTTCCAAGTTTTGGACCTACCCCATCTGTTACTATCAAGGGGTGCCAATACCCAAAGGGACAGCTTTAGAGAACTGAGGGCTGATAATGCTAGAAATGTGGTTTCCAGTTGTTAGGACAGAGAGATTTTAATCCCTTTGTGAATCAGTTCTTGAATTTGTCAAAGAACTGCAATGATTCATTGCAACTTTGGCATAAACCAGTCTCTTTAGCATGAACTAACCATTTGGGCAGCTACTCTCCCCTCCTGGGCAGTGAGCATTGACTTTTTGCGATATTATCCCCATATGTGAAGGCTTTCCATTGTGCAACAAATTACATCTGTTTATAGGATGCCCTTTGTTTTATTCTCTCTGCATATCTTCTGGCAAAACTGTAAAATTCTACAGTTTGCAATGGATGGTCTTTGACATCAGCAGTAGAATCAGAGATTGAGTTGGGATAGAGTAAAATCAATGGCATTGCTGAATTTCAACCTATTTCCCTTCTCTATCTAACTCCCTTACCTCTTGCTTTGACTTGGTTGACTGACTTCTCCTTTCATGTTTCAGTCTCCCTCACACAATTCTTGACTCTGTGATCCCAAGCAAGTCATTTAAACTCTCTAGATCTCAGTTTCTTCATTTGCAAAATGAAGGAACTGCATTTGACATCTAAACTCTCTTCCAACTCTAAATCTCTGATCATGTGATGATATCTCTACTTGGATTTCAATCTTCTGCTCTAGATCTTTTATTCCTTCTTCTTCTTCTATCAATCTACCTTATTCCTCCCCCTTTCCTCTCAGAAGGGGAAATGAACTGTGGTTGGAATGAGTATTTAATGAAAGAAAGGAAGAAAGAATCCTATAGACAACCTCAATCTGGATGACTAGCTATTTGCTGAATTTAATGCTTTAGTTTCCTCACCTATAAATGAGAGAGTTAATATAAATCATTTTTAGAGTCTCTTCCAGCTCTAAATCTGTAATGTATATTTGTTCTTTGCCTTCAAGCAGGCACCCAAACTATCATCCAAGGTTCACCTCAGGGACCCCTCTTTGGGGAGCCTTCCCTGAACATTTGTCAGTGATCTTTCCCTCCTTAGTTTTCTTGTACTGTATTTATGAGTTTTGTATTCCCCTATTAGAATGTAAGCTACTTCAGGGCGAAGGCTTCTTCTCTCTTTGTGTCTGTGTACCTCCTGTGCCTTTCAGGGGGCCATGCAAATAATGGTTGCTTAAAAATATGTTTTGGCATTGACTGCTTGGGTCAGAATCGGGAGATGCTCTGAGTTGTTTCTGTATCATTCTTGTCATCTTTCAGGAGTTTTCTACCAACCTATTGTACAAAAGATATTCTCAACTAAGCACAGCAGTGGTGTTAGGAGCTTCTCATTGCTGCTGATCCTTATAACAGATGTTAAAGGATCACCCTTGAAAGGGTGTTTCTCCAAAGCATCTAATTATAACCTACACAAAAGATTAACAGATGTTATAATTGTCTTTATTCTTTGATTAAATAGTTTCTGCATGAGTTGCTGCCTTAGATTTTTTCTTTGCCATTTGTAAGGTTTTTTTTTTTTTTTTATGAAGGCTTGACATGTGTCTTCAATTTTCTGGAGAGAGTTTCTTAACAGGACTGGTAAGTTCTTTGACAGATTTGCAATTCTTTCTCTTACTGGCTCTCTTTAAAAATTGTTAAATATTAGCAGGTTTTTTATGGACTAAGCAGTTGCAAAGGCAGGCTGCCTGTGAAATTAACAGTGTGCAGATGAATGCACAGTTCAATAGTTCTTTGCCATTTGCCTATACAGGTGACTGCTCATTACGAACAGTGTCTGGGGAAAGACCTGCAAATGCCAAAGGATGCTTCCAAAAGAGCTTGCGAAATGGCAGCACCTTGCAGATGCCAAACTTGAGAATGAATGTGCAAACAGAGAAATAAATGAAACAAATAACATAAAACAGTTTTCAAGAAACAAGTTGTCTCTAGGTTTCTCTAATAAGTATTTGTTCTAGAAAGATAAGAAATCAGCTAGAGACCTTAGCACAGAAAGAATTATTTTCCATCCACTAACTTGATATGCCTAGGGTACAGTTTTCTTATCTGTGTAGTGAGGAGATTGTTCTAGAAGACCTTTAAGAGGCAGCTACGTGGTCAGTGGATAGAGCACTGGATCTGGAGTCAGCAATATTTGACTTCAAATCCAACTTCAGATACTTATTATCTGACTTTGGGCAAGTCGTTTCACCTCTGTCTGTCTCAGTCCTCAACTGTAAAATAGATATAATAATAGCGCTTACCTCCCTGGATTTTGTTGAGGATCAAGTCAGATTCATGGATAATAAGGACTTATGTAAAAACAGGTCAGAAATATGAGAGATCCTTTGTCCCCTTTCCCCTGCACTTTCTTTTATTTTATTGATTAAGAAAAATTTTTCCATGGTTTCATGATTCATGTTCTTTTCCTCCCCTCCTCCCAACCCCCTCCCATGAGCCAATGAGCAATCCCACTGGGTTTTACACATGTCATTCATCAAGACCTATTTCCATATTATCGATATTTGCACTAGGGTGATCGTTTAGAGTCTACCTCCCCAATCATATCCCCATCAACCCATGTTATCGAGCAGTTGTTTTTCTTCTGTGTTTCTGCTCCCACAGTTCTTTCTTTGGATGTAGATAGCATCCCTTCTCATAAGTCCCTCAGAATTATCCTGGGTCATTGAATTACTACTAGTAAAGAAGAAGTCCATTACATTCGAGTGTACCACAGGGTATCAGTCTCTGTGTATGATGTTCTCCTGGTTCTGCTCCTTTCACTCTGCATCAATTCCTGGAGGTCGTTCCAGTTCACATGGAATTCCTCCAGTTCATTTTTCTTTTATCACAGTAGTATTCCATCACCAACAGATACCACAATTTGTTCAGCCATTCCCCAATCAAAGGGCATCTCCTCATTTTCCATTTTTTTTTGCCACCACAAAGAGCACAGCTATAAATATTTTTGAACAAGTCTTTTTCCTTATTATCTCTTTGGGGTATAAGCCCAGCAGTGCTATGGCTGGATCAATGGGCAGGCAATCTCCCCTGCACTTTCTTAATCAACCCATTGAGATTCAGAGAGGTAATGTATTATACAATAGCACTCAGATAGTGTCCTCAAAGCATTCATTTCTAATAGCCAGAGAAAGAATGTTTTCCTAGGCTGAAGGATGGACAGAAAATTTTAGAGCAAAGGGCATGGCTATGAAGATACATGTAGATGGCTCATCTTGGGTACTTGAATGAATGAAACAACATTTACTAACTACTTAATATGTGCCAAGTTCCGTGCTAAGTTATAAAGCTACAAAAAAAAGCAAGTTGAGACCATCCCTGCTGTCAGGGAGCTGACTTTCTAGTTAGAGGAGACAACACATATGAGTGAGGTGGATTTGGTCACCACAAGAAAATAATTTGAAGGACCTTGGAATTTTTATCTTCTGAGAAGGGAAGATTTAGGGTTACTTTGTGAATGTTTTCACACTGAAGATCAATTATACTTGTCTGCCTGGCACTAGAAAGCAAAGCTATGGGCATGATGGAAAAAGTTTCAGCATATTTCAACTTGAAAAAAAATCCTTACAAGTATTAAGGAATGAGTTTCCTTCCTCATGTAAAAGGGATTCCTTTTTCAAGTATTACTTGGATAACATGGTTCCTTTCAACTTGAAAGGATCTGTGACAACAAGAATTTAGTTATTTATAGCAGTTAATATGAGGTAGAAGAATAACTAGATTCATTTTCATGTCAACTTTCATCCCCAAACATCTATTCTGTTTGCCAGGAAAGGTTAAGGAAACCTGGGCAGGTTTCAGATTTACATCAGTTTCATATAAAGGAAGTTCAATTAAAACTGTTAAAAAAAAACCCATAATCTCCTATTTCCTTCTATCTTTTCCCACCACATCAGAGAGCCTTTTATTTTTTTAATTTAAAAAATATTTATTTATTTAGAATATTTTTCCATGATTGGTTACATGATTCATGATTTTTCCCACCCCTCTTCCCTCATTATTCCCAGAGCTGAAAAGCACTGAGTTATACATATATCATTGTTCAAAACTTACTTTCAAATTATTCATATTTGCAATAAAGTGATCTTTTAACCAATTAACCAATCAATTAACCAAAACCCCAATTATATCTCCATCGAACCAGATGATTGATTATATGTTTTTCTTCTGTTTTTCTGTTTCTACTTTCTCTAGATGTGGACAGCATTCTTTCCCATAAGTTCCTCTTTATTGTCCTGGATCATTGCTACTAGTGGAAAAGTCTATTACATTTGATTGTGCCACAATGTTTCAGTTTCTGTGTACAATAATATATTTTATTAGAAATGAAGGTTTTATTTATGAGTTAGGTATTACTGGGAAGTGAGAGTAAATGTTTATTTTTAAGCATTCAATAAACATGAAGAAAAAAAAAACAGATATCAAGCCATTGGAAGAATGGTGGTGTTTAATTTGAAAGAAGACCTTGGTGATGGTGGGGTAGTAAGAATAGGCATACTAGTTATTTTTCAAATAGTTGATTAAATACAGAAGGGCAAGTAGACTTATTTCCTAGGTGAAATAAGGACAGAATGACATGTAGAAATTACATAGAAGAAGATTTAGGCTGAATAAAAAGAATTATTTCAAAATGTTAAGCTGTATCAAGGGCTACCTCACTAAGTATTGAGCTCTCTGAAACTGGGAAGTTTTCTGTCCAATATGACATAATGAAAGTTCAGCGGTACTGAATAGTGACTATCTACATTGGATAGAGGTTGGATTACCTTATCAGTGTCTTAAAGCTCCTCAATTCCAGTTTTCTTTGACAGATATTATAGCTTTCTTAAATAGGAAGAAATCTTGACTGACTAGAATATTTGGATGACCATTTGAGAAAATGGGGAGCCAAGGAACAAAGCGTATTGTAGATGACAGACTATTAATTATGTGTTTCCATCAGCAAGTGATATATTAATTCAGAAAAGATTTAGATCTATCTCAGCTCAAGTAGTCAGGGGAACTTTAAAAGAGAATTTGGGACTTGATCTAAGCCTTTTGGTACAGTTGAAATTTGGATAGGTGGAGAGGACTGGTTTGGCTGGAGATGAAGGTTCTTTGTGGACAATACTGGGAGATAAGGTGTCCCAAAAGGTAAGTTTGCAGCACATGTTTGGACCCAGGTCAAATGCCAATTTTTAAATCAATCTTTCAATGACTAATTCATTCCTCACTGTTCTCACCTGTCTTTGAAATAATGAATGAATGAATGAAAAAGCATTCAGTAAATGTTTAGTTTGTGCCAAGCACTGTGCTAAGTCCTGAAATTACATGCAAAAAAAAAAAAACAAAAACCCAAGACAGTCATCATTGTCAAAGAGACGATGCACTAACAGAAAAGTGTTCAGCTTCAGAACAGAATCCTTAGGTTGCAATGAAGGATCAGATGACAATGTCCAGAAATCTGGAGGGCTTATATTCATGACTAGTAGCATGGCTCAGGGGACCTTAAGACATTATGGCAGGACAAATCGGGAGGGAGAGGTGTGTTTCTCCACCTCTCTTTTTCCTTTGACTATACAAAAGTCCTTTTCAATGCAGTGAATGATTCTAAAGCAGTGACATTGTGAGGTTACTTGAAATATTTTAGTGCAGGTGAAAATGAGGTAATTGTATATCAAACAAGAAAACATGAATATCAAAATAGTTTAAGCTAGAATGGAACTTGGTCTATTTGTTTATTGTGCTAATTTTCCTGGTGAAGAGACCTTTCTAGATGTCTAGAGGCAAAGAACACCCAGCTGCTAAGTGTTGGACCTCTGACTAGAGTGTATGTTGTATTTCCTTCCACAGTAGAATATTTTAGAGAAAAGGAAACTGGGACTGAGGCAGAGACTTGCCCAAGATCATATAGAGAGCAAATGGTTGCGATTGGGATCCCTAATTTGCGATACATGGCCTATGGGTGCTACCTACATTGCTTTATTTTCAACATTATTTCAACATTGTTTCAAAGACATCACATGGAGAATGATCTCCCTCTGGTTCTTAGTCTTGTGTTTTCACTAATGCTAATCTCCTTTCTATTCCAGTTTTGTCCAGCAATTCAACTGCCTTCACAATTAACTTCTCACTTTCCTTTATTTGACTACTAGCTGTGATGCTCTGAACCCAAACCAAAGGTCCTTGGCACAGTTTCAGACCTTTCCTTGGAGTTTATGTTTCCCTATACAGGATCTGTTAGTCTTAGAATTATAAACTTTCATTCTTCATCATTAGACTTCCAAATTAAACTAATTGATGTTGGAAAACACTATATCAAACCCAAATAATTCCAGGATATTTTAAGTAGTGATATTAATCTTTCATCCTCTTAAAAGTAAAAGTGGCCTATGCTTGATTGAGAGGTTTTCATGGTATTTTCTCCAATTTAGTGTGGTTATTTCTAAGCCACTATAAATCTTTTCAAGATAAGTGCTTCTTACCTTTTTATCCTTCTATTTCTCCACCTAACAATCTATTTAAAATGTTTTGCCTCATTCTTGCAAGGTCAGAGTATCATTATTTTAGACAAAACTCACCTAATGCCCACTGAATATGCAAATAATTATTCTAGAATCTAAGGACTTCAAAGGAATGTAAAGGGCACCTATAGCAGTTCAATCATTTATTCATAGTGCTTTACTGATTGTTGACTAATTAACAGAACACACATCATACAGACTTTTGAAGTTGTGGTTGGGAGGTCCACTTTATGCATGTTTCATCTTTTCTACTTTGAAATATATTCATCCTTTAACGTCCAGCTCAAATTCCACTTTCTCTTTGTATTTTTACTTGAGGAATTTTAGTCCATAGTGCTAATAAAGGAAGAAGGGGATGTGACAGCCTATATCTCTCTTTTGGAGCTATGTTAGGTTATTATAATTTTATAACATAAAATTTCAATAATTTTCCTGTTGCTCTTTCCATTTACATTGTTTTAGACATTATGTATTTTGTTTTCCTGGTTCTGCTTACTTCACTTTGTATCAGTTCTTAGAAATTCTCCATGACATTTTTAACAAAGTAGTCACTTGCAATCTGGTTGAAGACCTTCTCCTTAGATTTCCCCATTGGGGGCTCTTTCCACTACATTCTTATGCCTATTAATTGAAGTAATCCTAGATATTATATTTAAGTCTAATAATGAAACTTCTCTGTATTCAGTATATTCACTATTTCTTAGAGAATAATATCTCATTTAATTTACATAGTACAATCTGTTTAGCAATTTCCCATTTGATGGAAATTCACCTTGTTTTTAGTTGTTTCCTATAATGAAAAATGCTCTCATAAATATTTGTTGAATATATGGAACCTTTGTTATTATTTTTAACATTTTTCTCCTTGAAGCATATGTAGCATCAGAATCTCTGGGCCATCAAATATAGACATTACGGCCACTTTTATATTACAATTTCAAATTGCTTTCCAGACAAATTGGGCAAATTTATATTTCTGTCAGCAGAGCATTTTCCTTCTTGTGGCTGGGCCAAAATAATATATTCTCTTCTTTGCAGTGTGAGGTAGGGCAGGAAGGGTGCTTCAGCTTTGGTGAAGGTGATTCCTAAACTTGGGTCAAAGACCTTCAGAAGGGACCACTTTTCAGTTCACTCACCAACCCCTCTTCTTTTTCACAAGGCTAGGCAGAGTTAGTATATGCTGCCTTTTGCAGTATAGAGGAAGAAAAGATGGATGTGCTGGCAGAGTCTATGGAATGGAAGAGAGATGCAAATGTCCTTTAATCAGTCCCAAGTACAAGTCTTTGAGTCATGTTATATCCTTTCAGTGGTTGCATGGAATTTGGAACAAGAAGGGTTCTGAGTTATTGCTTTAAGGTTTGGAGTTCTCCAACATTAATTAATTCGTAGGGATTTAACCTTGTAGCAGCAATTTATTCCTTCTTCTTTATCCTGTGGAATCAGTTGTAATTACTCTACATCTGGTATATACTTCTTGTTTTTGAATGGTTAGGTAGTGAAAGGAGTCTGAAGAAAGTGGCCAATCAATCATTTTGTTGGTCATGTAACCCAGAAATCAAATCTCATTTAATAATGAAGAAACCCAAACTCAGAGGAGTTTTAAGTGATGCATTGAAGGGCACATTCATAATTAGAGGCAGAGTTGGTACTAGGATCTCAGTTCTCCATATTCCCAGTACAAGCACCCTGCTCTTTGAACCATATGATAAAAGTACCAGAAAGGATCTTTAAAACTGGATTTTAGAGGTCACTTAATCCAATTAACTCATAAAAATTAGACCAAGAGAGGTGAAGGAACTTTCCAAAGGTCATACAGGTAGTTCATGACAGTTAGCCCTAGAGCCAGAATCACTGACATGGCCTCTCAGAGCAGGAATGGACCTCAAAGGTCATCTTACTTCAATTCTAACCTGTACTTGAAAAAGAATCCTCTCCATAACATCTTTAATAATTAACAGTTAACAACAACAATGAAGAAAGTGGTTAGTCCAAGTCCGATTGAAGACCTTCTCTTTGGCTTTCCAGTTAGAGGTTCTTTTCACTATATTCTGATGCCTATTAATTGAAGTATCCCTAAAAATTATTTGAGAATAGCTCTACTTTTTCTACTCCCATGTCATTTTTTTCCTCTTTGCTTTAAACTTGTGCTTGCCATAGGTTGAATGAAGTAGGATATGAGCCAATCGGTTCTCAGTAACTATTGAGTACCGCTTTGTCAGGAGACTCACAGTACCAGATCCCAAATCTGTTATTAACCTATCCCTTGCCAATGTTTTTTTTTTGGCTTGTTTAAAATACGTGTTTAACAAAGTGTGATGCAAATTAAAATGCAGTGTTTTTATGTGTCCCTTTGTTTTGTTTTAAACTGTCATTTCCTTATTGTAGGAAAATCCTTCCTCTGATACAGTTGGCAGTTCATCTGTAACTCATAGTCCGTGACTTCCCAGGGGGCACTGAAACATGAAATGCTTTGCCACTGGTCACATAGCTAGTATATGAAATTGGGTTTCATACTTGAAACCAGGATTTGAAACCAGATCTTGACTCAAAGTCTGGTCCTCTATGCACTCTGCCAGATTACCTTCCAAAATGAACGTAAAACGATTACAATAAAATTCTCCAAACACAATGAAGGAAATTCATTTAGAGGGGGAAATGAGCTTGACATCTGTAGGCTTAGATTTTCCATGTTGACCATAATATATTAATTGGATATTCTTAGATCCACTTTCCTCTTTTTGTGTATGTGTGTGTATGCTCCCCATTTGTCTACACAGTATACTTCTGTCTACCTGAATGTAATTTAGGGTATAAACCCAAGGCATTGATGGGATAACAAAATACACAAACATGAGCTATAACATGACATTTCTAGATTTCCATTTATATTAGATCTGGGGCAGATGGTAAGAGTGTGAGCTAGCCTGCTCTAGCTTTGAAAGCAGCAGACGGCTTGGAGGAGGGGCTCCTTAACTGATCCAGTTTTGCTAACACTAACTTTGCTACCTATTTCCTATCGTCTTGGGCAGAAAATTATTATAAGTCTTGCTCTGCCTATCTTGGATTGTAATGCCATTTAAAATATACAACACACTGGCCATCTAGACCTGAGAGGCAATTTAGTCTACAGTTTTCAAAATCCAAATAAAATCTAGTGAGCAGTGCTCCACTTATTATCTGTTAATTGTAGCCGTCTTGACCCAGAGTCTGGAAATAGCTGAGTTGTTGCCACACTTTCTAATTACGCTGTGTTAAAGAAGACTGTTCTCTGGAGCCATCTGTCTAATGCTTATTCATTGTACAAAAACGAGAACAGCTTAGCGAGCTAGCACCAGTACCCAGGGAAGAAGGAAATGTGGTTGAATCAAAAGGTGTTAGGCACAATAGCAGAATGCCATTCCGAAGGGTTATCCAGAGAAGGAGCTCCTTCTGTGGAATCTTTGATCAAATTTCCAAGAATGAATAGAGGCAGCATTTGAGGAAGCGAGAACAAGCGTGCCAGGGTAGGGTCAGGAGCAGAGAAGCCAGGAGTGAGGAAGAAGGATATTGAAGAGTAGGGTAAGGTACCATGGGCTCTAAGAACAAGAAGAGCCCAATCAACTTTTAGGAGACAGAGGAGCATAGAAGATCCTCAGACTATTACTGAAAGAAATGTGTCTCTAGACTGGTGTGGTTAGAAGATGCTTAATTATGGAGTCAGATGATTTGAATCTAAATTCCAACTTTATTATCAATTAAATGTATGTCCTTGGGAATAGAATTATTGAAAAAGGAATAGATTTGCCATGAGGAGGGACCAGAGTTTGAATCTTACCTTTGTGAATGATCACAGGCAAGACCTTTCATCTTTATGATCATGCGTTTCACTATATTTAAAATGATGATAATTACACCTGAGGGAGCTACTTCAGATGGTCCTTGTGAGGCTTAAATGAGAAAACTATGTGGAGTAATTTTCAAAACTTAAAAGTCTAACATAAATGTCAGCTACTTCATTGGGATGCTATTTTCCAATCTCTAAAATCCAGAGACTGAACCAGATAATCACTAATTATAAATTATTTGTTATATTATAAAGTATATTATCTAATTATATATAATTTAATCATGTATTATATTCTTTATAAATTACATATGATTATATAATATATAATTATATGATGTTTTATGGAATTATAAAGTATATTATATACTTTATTATAAAGTAATGTGAATCTGTGAATAAGTAAGATTACTTGTTTCAGCAAGCTGGCTTTTTTGGTTGTTCAATCATTTAAATTGAATCTGACTCATTATAACCTCTTTTTGAGGCTTTCTTGGCAAAGATACTGGAGTGGTTTGCCATTTCCTTCTCCAAATCATTTTATAGAAGGTGAAGAAATTGAGATAAACAGGGATAAGTTACTTCCCCAGGGTCATAAAGCTAGTAAGTGTATGAGGCTGGATTTGAACTCTGATCTTCCTGACTATTCATTGTACTTCCTAGCTGCCTCCCACTAGCCCTGTTCTGCCCTAGCCCTGTTCTGCCCCTAAATCTGCTGCGGCTAGGTTAAAAAATAATTCCTTGAACTATAAGATTGAAATGATTTATACCATAAATAATTCACAGCCATGTAAAAATGTGAATTTCAGGTAAAGAATTGATTAACAGTAACATAGAAACTCTTTAAGAAGTAGTGGTACTTGATAATTGAAAAAAATATAAATAAAAGAAAGCAATGGGCTTCTCATCATTGGAAGTATTTAATCAGAGACTTAAAGACTGTTTGTTAGAGATACTGTGAAAGTGATTTATGCTTTTCAGTTCTACCTCTTGGGACTGCTAGTTTCTTCAAGGCTTAGCTCAGGCAATCTCTTTTAAGAGACCTTTTTTGGTCCCATTCTTTGATTCCCAGCTCCCTAAAATTATAATTATTTGGTATATATCCTGAGATTTATCTGTGAACATGTTGCAAATCCCAGCAGAATGTAAACTCGTTGAGGGTAAGACTGCTTCATGGTCTTTATTTGTGCCCGAAGCAATAAGTGTTTATTGATTGCTTGACTGGGGAGCTTGGCTGAGGAGAGCAGCCATCAGTACTGAAATTAGTTTTAGGAAAGCTGTCTTGTTTAAAGACTATACAGCTCTGCATGTTAGCTACCACGAACAATATGAAATAACTACATAGGAAGAACTGAATCCTTGACATGTTCATTCTTCAATGTGACTCTAATTTGTATCTGAATTCCAAGGAGTGAAGACAATGTGGGATATATTTTAGGCAATCTGTGGATGTCACTGTCTGCATTTCTGAGTTAGAGCACAAACCATCCATGGAATAGAACAGGGGGAGAGATGGCAGCCAGGGGGATAGACGGCAGCTGCTCAGTGATACGGCACATTGCAAAGCAGCAGGGAAACTTCTGTGGGCTGAGTCTGTGGGATTGGGAGGAACGAGCCCTTCCCCAAAGAGATAATAAATCAAAGTAAACTGTGAGATAGATGAAATCATAGCAGCTCTACATGTGGTTTAAGGTGCCAGCCATAATCATCTTCTCTGGTGAGCTCACAAAGTAAAGGCATAACTAGATGCTTCCAAAGAGGTGTAAAGAATCATAATTATCTGGAGAGAAATCAGTTGTTAGATTGCTCCAGAAAGACCTGCCTCAAGCTGGGAGGAAGCTATGTAGTTTGATTTCAGTAGCTTAATATGTTTTCATGAATTCTCAAAATTCAATTCATTGTCAATAAGAAGCAAAAGAAACAGCTTAAAAGGACTGCGGCAAATTCTTTATATTGTTGCTCTCCAATGTCTGAGTAAAGACTGATTATTCCATGCCTCAGTTATTTGCCAAGATTCAGGAACTGTGGGAAGTTTCGGGATGCTCAATCTCTAGTTGTTCACAATCACAGCCTTAAAATTTTAACCCTGAACTTATATAAAAAAAGAGATGGCATGTTTGGGCCAAGTATGGAGGCTAGCATAAGAGAAATTGTATATCAGGATATGAGGATTAATGCGATTGGTGAGAGAAAGGAATGTCATCATTTCTCATCATTTGCATAGGGCTTCAGAGAGGAGGTGGGACTTCAAGAAATAGTGTAATCAAAGAAAGAGGAAATTATAAATGAAAATATGAATGATTTACATGACATATATGTGGCCCTTCCCAATTGCCAGATGTGAGAAATGCCTTGCATGATGCCTGGCATATAAGAGGAACTAATTAAGTGCTTATTGGAAGAACTTGCAGTCGGGAGAAATTGAAATACAAGGCTATCCCCCTGGATATAATGGATAGAAATCTATCCTTGATGCCAGAAAGACCTGAGTTCAAGTTCTGCTTAGACACAGACTAATTGTGTAACTATGGACAAGTTTCTTTACCTCTCAGTGTGCTGAGCAAAATTGTATGACTATAAATTGCAAAGGAGATGCTGACTTGCTTTTGTAGAGCATATTTCTTTCTTTATATTTATGATATAGTGTAGGGCTGACCAAAAGTACAAAGATTAAATACAAGATGGGACTACCACCTAAAAGAAAAAAAAAGTCCATATCCAAAATGTATGCATTTTATTGAGTGTTATACTTCAAAATAATGTTCTTGGTGTTTATGCATCAATCCCACCAATATCCTAAAGGTTTTTGAAGCTCCCTTTTTCATAATGACTTCAGAAACATATCCTGCGCCAAAAGGAAAAAAAAACCCAAAACAATACAAAACCAGAATCATTAATTTAAGCCTCACTGTCAACTTTGATCCAAAGCAGTACTTTCCAGCTTGATCACTTACTCTATTCGTTGACCTGGTTTTGAGTAACTTTTAGCTGTTTCAAAAACTCAAATCTATCTTCAAAAGATGAAGATTTACTGATGCTGAAAAGAATGTGATGCAGATTTTAAGGATAATTCCTAAAGCGGAGTTGCAGAAATGTTTTCAACAATAGCAATATGCTTAGGACAAGAGTTTATCATTGCAAAGTGATGCCATTTAGATATGTGAGCACTGCTATTTTAAAAAATTCAAGCACAATTTATGTGTTTATTATTCTCTTTCTTGCCTTTCCTTTCTGTCTCATAATGGAGGGCACTTTAAAAAACAACAACAACAACAACAAAACTTCTCTCTTCCAGGATTTTCTCAAGACTTTAGGTGTTTAGATATCTGAATTGTTAGAGGAATTTGTGGTTTCATTCGAGTGTATTTTGTGTGGCTTCACACTGGCAGTTTATGTTCAGGTAACTTCATTATACCTATTCCTGAGGTTTCTAATTTCTTACTGCATAAAATTAATTATCACTGCTTATTCCAGTTCCACTAATTCAGAATCATTTCCTAAAACATGTCAGATTACTTCCCTTTCCCCACATACTTGTCTGGGTGAATGACCCTTACTAAGCAAGCATTTCCAATTTTCTTGAACTTGAATTTTGCATTTGGACAGAGCCATATGCCTGAGGGAAGAGGGAAGATGATCTGTGATGGTAGAATGTCCATCTCAGATTGAACCCAAAGTAACTGTCTTTTGGCTTGAATAAATGTCACGTTGCTAAGGATATGAAGTAATAGACCTAATTATGTAATGTTCTTCTCTTTCCTTTCACTATTTAATTATATTTTCACTTTTAATTTAGTCAGTCTCATTAGAATAAGTTTATTTTTAAAAATATAAAGGGACAACTCCTATACTTCCACCATGCCCAAGTAAAATTGAATCCCTTGTTCACAGTGTCCCTTTTTCACTGGAAGAGTTTCTTTATTTTTTAGAGATAAGTGGAGGGCTTACTTGCTTTTTGTCAGGTGGGAGGGAGCAAAGATGGGGTGGAATGCAAATATTTAATCAAGTGAAGAAGCTTTGAGCAATAGAGAAATTAACTTAATATCATAGTCTTAAGGCAATTGGACATTGGTAGCAATCCAGGAACCAAAAGTAATGTGAATTTTTAATGATGGTGAAGTTGAGTTTGCTGGGGATTAATTTCTTCTGAATAATTTCTTCTGAACTGTTGATCCAGGCCCAGAAGGTTAAAGGCAGGATTGTATATGTATTAAATTCTCAATGAATGCAAATTAATGATAATGGAAAGTTATCACAATACATACCATGCAAGCTGCAAAATGTTGGGTTCAAGTCCAAACTTCTTATTTTTCCATTGAAAAAATTGAGGCCCAGAAAGATCAAGCAAATTAGCTCAAAATAATACAGATAGTAAATGGTAAAATCAGGATTTTAACTTAGATCTTCTAATTTGAATCTATCACTCTTTTCAGCATACTGCACTGCCCCTGCAAAAGAAAAGCAAGATAGGGAATGTTACTTGCCCCAAATTAAGAAGGGGTAGAAATAAGACTAGTAAAATTTCTCTTGATTTCATTAAGATTCACTAAGAACTGCAGGGATCATGTCTAAACAAATAAAAAAATGGAGTATAAAATGGATATTTGTCATGTTAATTTGATAACTAATAGCCAAACTATACATTTTCTAATAGTAATTATCCTTTAGCTAAGAGAGACAGACACTTCCAAATTACCATGAAAGTATGCGCTAATGGCATTGAAGAAATGATGGAATGACTCCCTGGAGATCAGAATTCTTTGTTCAGAAAATAGAGATAGTAAGAAAAAAAAGGATGGTCAAAAGAATATCTGCATTTGTTTTGTTGGAGTAAAGGTAAAATATAGATGACAAGGTATATGTTTTTTATTATGATTTGATGTTTTGACATCATAACATAGGGTTGTAGATGAAAAACATTATATAGCATTTATTTTTGCCTTCTGATTAGATGAGGGTTGAAGGAAGAACATTTAACACATGCCAAAGCCTTCCTTTATTGAGAACTCACATCCTTCCTGGAAAACTCTGTTTCCATTAACAGCTCTACTTGTTTTTGTCTCCTTGGGAACACTATTCTCCACTGCCCATTTTCGCTTCCTTTTAGATTGTAAGTTTCTTGAGGACAGGGATTGCCTCTTTTTTTCTCATTTGTCTCCTTAGCACATTGCACAGTCCCTGGCATATGATAGAGGACTAATAAATACCTGCTAACTTGAATTAAATTGGTTATGAATTGTTTATTTTTATAAGGCTTCATAATTTCAATTTATGTTATACATTACCAAAAATGCACTTATAAATATTTTACAATCAAATTTTTGCATTTTGTCTTCTCAAACTCAGGACATATTTTATACCACTGCAGGGTAATTGGTAGAATGAAATCAAATATTTAATTGACATCAATAATTAATGAAATAGTTTATAGTTCTCCATGTTCACATATTTGAATTTTTCTATTAAATTTTGTTTTGTTTTGTTTTGAATGTTGTTGCTTTGCATAAACAAACATTTAAATTATCTAGCTTTTCTAGACTATTGACTGTGATATTTGGAAAGGTGTCAATGCTAGTAATTATAATCAGTCTTTGGATAGAGAATACTCTCAGGATTTGTTATAGGAATTAGGGCATCTGATATGAGAATGCTGTAGCAGCCAAAAAAGCTAATGCACTCTTAGCCTTCGTTAAAAGGAATAGAGCTTCCAGGGAAAGAGAGGTTGTAATCCCATGATAATCTGTTCCATCAACCCACATCTGGAGTACTGGATTTACTTCTGAGTTTCATGTTAATACAAAGAGCATCCAGAAGCGAGCAACCAAGATAGTGAAGGGCCTCGAATGTTTAGCCTGAAACATCATCCTATTTTTTGTTGGTTTGTTTGTTTAGTGTCTGAGGATAACACTAGGAACCACAGCTGAAAGTGACAGATTTATATTTGATATAAGGGAGAGAAAACTTCCCAACAGTTAGAACTTCTAACAAATAGAGGTATCTTAAAGTGAAGTAGACTGTCTTGGGAGGTAGTGAGATTATCATTGCTGTTCTTCAGTCAAAGGCCAGATGACCTCTGTCGGGTTCTGATTGAACCAGATAGTTGCTGACATTTTTTATTTTTCTGATTCTATTTACAATCTCAAGAAAAGTAATCACTTGCATCTGAGGAATAAAGTGTTTTTTCTGCCTTAACAATTGTTTTTCTAATCCTACACTAATTGCTAATGCTATATTATTTCATGCTGAAAGCAATTGAATTCATTTTCAGTAGAATGATCTCATTTTTCCTATTGAAATGGAAAAATGAGATGAAATGATGATAGTTTCCACTCAAAGTGTATGCTTTTTTGGATGACTTTTTAGACATTTCCTTTTGGAACCTTGAATATATTTTATATTGACAAACAGAATCACAAAATTGTAGAGCTAGGAGGCAATTTAGATCATCTAGTTCAAAGCTCTGTGCTTTTTTCCATGAAGCAATTCAACAAATTAGTGTTCACTGCCTTTTTAGTGAATTGGATTTGAGGATTTAGCTAAGACATGTTGATTACTTAGAGGCTCAAGTTGGGTAGGTGTATTAGAAATAGTTAAAACCAGACAAAAATGTGTCTCACATCAACTGAAAACACTGGGCAAATCTCTGACCATACAGAGTGATAACTCAAAAGAATCTGGTACATGTCTGGATTTCCATTATCAGATATGGTGCCATTCAATGTGAGACTGACAGAAATGGGCAAAGACATCCATAAACTGAGTTGAAGAATTGATGGGGATTCTAATCCAATTGCAAAGAATGCTGTCTAATCTGTTGGCCAACTATTAGCTTCCTAGCTTGCAGATTTTCACCATGGTCCATGGTCGCTGATCAAGTCTATTAGAAGAATACAGTTTTCATGGCAATGAAGGTGCAATATTTGCTTTTTCTAGTTTGGAAGAAAAGCATGGTTTTTAACAACAAAATACTTTCATTTGTATGATTTCAAGATATTCAGTTTTTTTCTTGTTCAGAACATATTTTTTTTTCAGAAAATCTGATTCAATGTGGTCATGATAAAGTCGAAATAAAAAAAATGCTTCTATACTTTAAACAAGAATACAGTTTCTGGTTGTGGGTTATGTAGATTTAATAAGGGGTTGACAATCTTTCTTTGACCTAAATGTTAAATAACTCCTCCTGAAGCTGAAAAATTTTAAGTAACTACTATATGCTAGATACTTAAACTATCTATCTACACTAGTTGCATGATATATCATTGGAAGGCTCAAAATCCTGTCATATAAACAATGTTTGGAAGAAGAAGTGATGTTTATCCTCATAGGATATAGGAGAGAATGATGACTATCTTCAGATGCTTTATATAATATAACATGGAAGAAGAAAGAGACAATTTATAGGACAATAGAAGGCAGAACTAGAATCAATAGGTAGAAATAATAGGAAGCCTGATTTTACCTCAATTAAAGAAAATATGTCCTGGTGATTTCTTTTCTGGGTGGCACTTGGAAATGTCTTGAGACGCTTGATAGTAGCAAGCACTGAGCAACATAGGATATAGAGCAGTGATGGAGAACCAAAGATGGCACTCGTACTCCATCCCTCCCCACCCCCTCACCCACAGAGTTTGTTACTAGAAAGGCAGAAGGACTCAGGCAAAGCTGCTTCCCTCCCCCTCTCTACCATGCCTGACATTTTTTCACATCCCCACCCTCTGCCCAGTAGCCCAGTGGGAGCACACAGGGGACAAGGTAGGCTTCTCACAGGCAGCAGAGCTGGAGGGGAGCAGAGCATTGAGACCTCTCCTTCCCCCTCTCTACACTTGCTGAGGACATTACTCACTTCATCCACCCCGTCACCCAGCAGCCCAATGAGAGTTCTTTCTCTCTCTTTTTTGTGGGGTAAGAGGGGAGGGGCTGGGTGTACTCAGAATGGGGGGGACATGGCACATGGTCTCATGGGAGTTGGGGCCTGGCACTCCATTTCTAAAAGGTTTACCATCACTGATAGAGAGTCAAAAGATCTTAGTTCAAGACTTACTTCTGCTATTTACTAGCCATGATATTTACCTTTGATGAACCTTAATTCCCTCATATGCAGAATGGAAAGCATTAAATTATTACTGCCTACCTGACAGAATTCTTTGGAGGATTAAATGAGGTAACATATTTGTATTCATATAAGTATAGTACTATGAAAACATTAAAAATGCTAAATAAATATGTTACATTATTAGTTAGTTTTCCAATAAAAGAATGGTCTGCTTCATAGGGTAGCAGGATCCCCAAAATAGCAAATTTTTAATCAAATTAAGTTATTGAAACAAATAATTATCTATCATCCACATTATACAGGAAATGTCCTTTTTGACTAAGAATGTGGATTAGCTGACTACCAAGGTCCATTTCAACAATGATTCTATCTCTTTAAGTACTCCAAGGTACGGTTAGACCAAGAAGAGTTGTACAAAGTTCATGGCACAATCCATTAAGCCCCACACTGTCTTTGTATATCTCATATATCTATAACACTGAGGTCACTCTAGTAATCCTCTCATGGGGATAATTCAATTAAGAAATCTAGTTTTACTGATATCTGTTATGCTAGAGCTAACCCTAAAACAAAACAAGAAACCCAGATACTTTGGCTTGTTTTGTATGCTTGGTCTGCTTTGTCTCCTGACCTCTTTGAGGAAAAAAAGAGAATCACTAATAAAAATCACAAAAATGTCAAAATTATTAGAGGCTTTAGCCATTAAATGCTCCCAGTTCATAATAGGTGGAGATAATAGCGAGAGGATCAAGCAGCTTAACAAAGAAATTGCTACAGCCATTTTTGAAAAGGGAAATAGTCTAAACTTTTCTGGGGATAGGATACCCATTTAAGTGGGTGGTTGCTCAATGCTATATCCTTTTATGAGTTTTTAACCTGCTCCCTCCCCCATGAATGAATAGTCCTCTTCATTTAATTAAACAGGGAGAGGGCAAGTTAAACATCTTTGAAACTTTTCTCATGCATTTCATTTTGACAGCTGTTATTACTTAGAACATCCCTAATGCCATATTCTACCATTTTATGGTTTATTGAAATTCCTCATATTGTTTTGAGCATGGTAATGGCTTTCTTAGCCTTAATCCCTTAATCTTGATTTGTTTGGCTCTTTGAATTGTTCAGATCAGGTAGTTCATAATAGAACTTTCCTGAAAAAGAACAAGAAACTTGCCTTAAGAAAACTTCCAAGTAAAAGAAAAATGTTTCAAAACTATAAGGCTTTAGCAGATATGCAACAACTACCAATTTATTGTATTGTATCCATTTCCATAATAATTTTAATTCCTCATTTATGTGCAAAGCTGTTTTAGGGGAAAATAATAGATTCAAATGTGTTTAGAGAGGGTGTCACTATTAAGTCTTTGTTGGATTCTTTTTTCAAAATTTTTTTTCATAGTTTCTTTAACAAGTATTCTTCTCCAGCAGGCTTTGCAGAGTAGGCAGCACACTCTACCCAACTGGCCCCAGATGGAAAATACTCTCTTGAAATTAGATGGCTTTTTAAGTGTAGCTCTCTACAGCCTACAAGGAAAAAAAAATCATAAGCCGGAGCAGAATGCATTGAATAACACTGTCATTTAATTTCCCTAGCATCCTACTTAACTGAATGTTTTAGCTTTTGGCAGTAGTATTTTTCTAATTTAATTAACTCATTAACGTTAGCAGATGACACAGTGTTAAGATTCTCTTCCTCAATTGCTTATCTAAATATTCTTCTAATCCACTGGGGGTTATGGGCGCATCTTATTTATTTATTAGATTTCTACAGTGACTTTCCCCTGAAGGGCTTAAAGGCTGTGTATAGACCCTTCTTATAATGAATCAGAAACATTTCTTAAACCAACTAAATAGGAAAAAATGAAGCAGAAAGAAAAAAAAGGAAAGAAAGGCAGAAGAACAAAAGTACAGAAGAGGTAAAGAGCACAAAGACCACCCATATATGAAATTCTAGTGGAGGTCTCTTATTTACAATCCCTTGTGTCTTAGAGTATATAGTATAATTGGATATCAGTGGAATTTTTCTAATGAGCATTTAACACTCTGACTTAGCAGGGCATCATAACATGGCAGTATGAGCAGGCCTTCTCTGACAACCCCAGCTGGAGCCATCTCTCCCTTCTCCAAACTCATTCATTTATTCAATTAAATTCATTCAACAATTGATTCAATTCATTCAACAAACCTGTTTTATCTCATGCCTGTTGTCTATGTACCAATGTGGCATTTACAAACCACTGGCCTATTATATTTTACATGGCTTTTCTTTCCTAACAGATTGCAAGTTCTTGAAGGTAATTTAATAATTCAGCATATACTCACAAAGTTCTTATTGTGTCAGTAACGGAGATAAAAGGCTTCCAAAGGAACCTAATTTCAAGAGAATGTAGTATTCTACATTTGTGTTCCTCATAGTGCCCAACACATACTACTATTTTCTAAATATGGGCTCTTTATGATGATGCCAATTTGATGCAAGGCAGCCTAATGAAGGTTCACTTAGAGTTGCTAGAATGACCACCTCACTCTTTCTGATGACTGGCCACATTCATGAGCACTGGGGAAAAGGGAGGAGGGAAAAGCCTTGTGCTGATGAATTCTGGGACAGTGGTTTTTGGGCTGATCACTAAGTTCTCTTATTCTTTCCTCTCCCAGCTTCTCATTGCACTTTGTAGCTCTCTCCTGTACTATTTTAAGTTATCATGATTTTTATACGTGCCTCAATTTCCTCCTAGATTTTGAGTTTCACGTAGGCAGTGACTTTCTGATTCATGGGGTTTCCGATCTCTTCCTTTCTCCTAGTCCCTAGGACAGTGTTTCAGGTTTAAATCTTTCATGACTTTTAAGGAACTTTTTAAGACTAGCAGGTTTCCTTTTTCTCACCCCCTCAAAAACTTCTGTTCAGGCAAGTCACAGTCCTTTTCCTTTCTGAGTGCACTGGCCTTTAGTAGGCAGGATGTTATATTTCTCTGGCAAAGATTTTATAGGAAAAATAGGAATTCAGTGTTCTGGAATGAGATCTTGGTTCAGTTTTCCAGGCTCTCAATGCAGAAGGTCAGATGCCCATGGAAACAGTGGGCCCATAAGGCCCACTACTTTGGAGCTGTTTAGCATTTCAATCACCAACCTGGGCCTGTTCAGTACCCTGAGCAGGGAATTTAATGGGGATGTAGCCGTGAAACCATTTTCACAGACCAATTTTCATGATCATGCAGAATTTTCTCCCACTTCACATTGATGGGCTATTGTGACATCCCTCTGAGAGGGTTTCCAACTGCTCGACTCTCTGACAGCGATGAAGAACATCACATTTGGGAAATCTGTCTTTCAGAACTTACTATTCAGTTTTCTGGTGGTAAATCTGCTGCAGGATGCTTTTGCTGATTGAAGAAGGCACTCTAGGATTGAAAAGCACGTGGCTTGGAATCTGTTCACTTATGTCTAGCTCCTGGATCCAGACAATTCTCTTTTCCATTCATTCCTGATATCATTGCGTCAGTCTACTTAAAAACATATACTCCACCCATGACATCAGTCTCAGAAGCCTAACCCATCAAATGTGTCTTCTAATAGCAAACGGACATGAATATATAAATAAAACTGGGCTTATACATGTTAAATTGAGTGGAATAGAACAATTTGTCATAAGGGAATTTCGGTCCCAGATTATCAAGTTAGTTTATAAGTAATAAGGAATAAAATTAAAACAAATCTAAGCTAATCACCCACACATGTGCATACATGCACATACACACACACCTACCTTTCCTCTTCAACCTCAGAATCTATTATTTTTAGAGTATTTTCACTCTTTAATTAATGGAAAGTGTATTGGATATGGAGAGGTGGTGAAATGGAGAATGAATTTTGTGAATGATGAACCTTGGTCTTTTGCAGCCTTTTGGAATCTATGTTAATCTTAAGTTTTTGAGTCCCTGTTTATTAAAGAAAATTAATTCTTAGTGATACTAAAATTAGCAGAGAAACCATTTAGAATCTAGACCTATTATTTCTCCCTATGGATATATAAAAGTTTATTTCTTTTTTAGGAACGTTTCATACAGTTTTAGAGAATAACAGTTAAGAAATAAAGAGGATCTGTAAATGATTAAAAGGCAATATTTACATTCAAGATTTCCTTTCCTTTCAGATTTGAGTTTGGTTTTTAAAATAGCTTTTAAAGACCAGACAACTACTGCAGTCTAGAATCACTGACCCTACCTCTCCACTGGCATATTGAAAGACTCACAAAAAGTAGAGCCAATTAGGGAAGGACAGAGGATTAAAAGCAGATTAGTACTCTCCTTGTTTTGTCTGAATCACTGACCAGAAGCTAGGGGAGGAAGAAAAATCAAAGGGATGGAAATCAATTTGGAGAAAAGATTTATCTTTATTTTATTTTTTCCCCTTAAATATTATTTTATTAGGTCATTTTCAAACATTACTCATTGGAAACAAAGATCATTTTTTCCTCCCCCCCCTCCCGCCATCCCTCCCATAGCCATAGGTATCACATGTGTCCTTGATCTGAACCCATTTCCATGTTGTTGGTATTTGCATTAGGGTGTTCATTTATTGTCTTTATTTTATCCTCAAAATATGCACATGTAAAATATAGGCTGGAAAATATACTTTTAAAGGTTGCTTTAATAGAATTGTTCATTATTGTTTCTTGAGTACTATGTGACCTGTTAATGAAGTTGAAGTGCAAATAGAAATTCTTAGAATCATTAGAAAAGTTAAAGGGTCTGTCTAATATTTTGGATAATTTAAAATGTAAGGAAAAAAAATTTAATACCCTTACCTTCCGTCTTAGAATCAATACTGTATATTAGTTCTAAGGCATAAGAGTGGTAAGGACTAGGCAATAGGGGTCAAGTGACTTGCCCAGGGTCATACAGCTAGGAAGTATCTGAGGTCAAATTTGAACCTAGGACCTTCTGTCTCTGGGCCTGGCTCTCAAGCCATCCAGCTGCCCCCTGTAAGGAAAATTACCAGGGAATTGATTTAGACCAATTTAGGGTTTTAAATATCTGGAAGTGAAAGTTTCATTAGCTGGCAATAGAATTTCATAGAAAACAATGTCTACAAACATTGTCACTTAAAAGAAAGCTTAGTTTCCTGCCTTTATCTGGTTGCTGAACACTTCTATTCTCATTCATTTACTTTCCATGCATATTTGCTTTAGTCCTAAATTTGTGTTCTCCTTAACCTAGTTATTTGGAGATTTAGTTAAACAATAAGTATGTATTAGGGGGCAGTGGATAGAATGCCAGGCCTGGAGTCCAGAGGACATGTGTTCAAATTTGACCTAAAAAAAATTCCTAGCTGTATTACCCTAGACAAGTCACATAACCCCTGTTTGCCTCACCCAAAGCACTCATTAAACAGTATGTGCTAAGATAGAGTGAAATGAAGAAAGGCAAATAAATTAAGGAAACAAAACAGTCCTTGCTCTTCAGGAGGATAGATTCCAGAGGAGGAAACAAATACAAACAATAAGATTTATGTAAGACACGTACTGCATAGACAGATGAAGGTCATTTGAAGGAAGGTGAGTTGAGACTGAAAGAAGCTAGAGAAATGAAGAGGCAGAAGGGATGGCTCAAGGGATTTTAGGCATGGGGGATATCCAGGGCAAAATCATGGTGACAGGAAAGTGTGCCAAGTACGTCGGTGTAGCTGGATCACAGAGTGTGTGGTGTGGTGGGGAATAAGATGTCTGAAAAGCAGATATGAGCCAATGTCCACTGCTGGGGAGAGGTCAAAGATTGAGAAAAAAGGCCATTAGGATGGGCAATCAAGAGCTCATTGCTAGCTTTTGGAGATGGAATTTCCAGTTGAATGAAAGGGTCAAGAGTCAGAATGCAGAAAGTTTCAAAGGAAATGAGAGGAAAGAAAGTGTAGGTACCAGTCGGTGGTGGTAGACTGCTTTCTCAAGGGAATTTGTGAAAGAAAGCTGGTGAAGAGTACCAGGGCCAGTGGTGAAAGGAGAATGAGAGAGAGCCAGGTGGCCTATTTGTCTAGGACTTCAAGGCCAAACGGAGCCTTACATTCATTGGGGAGGAAAAGAGTTTCCAATTATCTCACCAGGGTCAATATCAACTGTGAGACTGAATAAAAAGACAGTTAATAACACCAGTTAATAATTGGTGCATTTGCATAGATATTAGAAAAACATTCCTAAATGAAAACAAAGCAAAACACTGAACTTATTCCTGAGTTCTCCCAAGGCCTTTCTTGACCCTCCTAGCTACTCATCACTTTCCTTCATCATGGCTTGTATTTATTTTTCATAGTGAGGCATCATCATGTAGTCCCGGGAGAGAGCTGACCTTGGAGCCAAGAAGACCCAAGTGTTTTGCCTTTGTCACTTATTATCTGGAACCTGGGCCAACTATCTTCATCTTTCAGTGTTCAAGGCAACTATCGAACTCTAAGTTATAGCAAGGTGATTCCTTGTACAGCCACCTTGTTTTTGTACTCCCCAAGCTATAATGTAGTGCAAGAAAGTTGTTTCCTTTTTTATAAACACGTACCTTCTTGTCTTTGAATAGTGTGAACAAGGGGATGACCAGGAGCAAAGAGAAATTTGAAGTTTGAAGAGATGCTGAGAAGAGGAGCAAATGGGACCTTTACAGGACCTCGGGGATGGACTGGAGTTCCATCCAGCTTCAAAAGCAGTTGGAGGAAGAGACCCAAGGTTCTTATCGGTGACTCTGGGATAAAGACCCTCTTTTTCCCTTAGATTGACTTTCAGTTGAAAATTGAGATCTTCAGTTCAAGCAAAGGATTTTGAGATTTGTATTTCTTCCACTGAGCTTCTAGAGTCCCCAATAAGAACCTTGGGTCTCTTCCTCCAACTGCTTTTGAACCTGGATGGAACTCCAGTCCATCCCCGAGGTCCTGTAAAGGTTCCATTTGCTCCTCTTCTCAGCATCTCTTCAAACTTCAAATTTCTCTTTGCTCCTGGTCAACCCCTTGTTCACAATAGATACTAAGTATGCCATTCAAAGGCAGAAGGACGAAGCAATTGGGGTTATGTGACTTGCCCTGGATCACACAACTAGGAAGTGTCTGAGGCCAAATTTGAACCCAGGACCTGGGTTCTCTAGGCCTGCCTCTATTTTCTGAGCTACCAAGCTGCCCTTGTTTAGTTTTTTGATATGATAATTTATTTTAAAAATATAAAACCCATTCTTATATTGAAGGCTAAGCAGGCAATAGTTTTCCAACTGCCTTATAGCAATGGTATCACAGGCTCAATTCTGATGTTTTTATTTTGAACATACTTATATATTTATATATATATATATATATATGTACATATATATATATATATTCCCTGTATATAGTATAAGCTACTCAAAGGCAGGCTTTCATTGTTTTCTTTGTATCATTAGTACCTAGCATTGTTCCTGCAAATGGTAGGTATTTTAAATTTATTTATTGATTGGTTGGTTGGTTAAAAAAAATCAAATGTTATCAGACTATTTTGTGAAGATACTCATTTTTATTCATCTTAATTTTTCCATTATTATGGGTAAGTAACTCAAATGTTAGCAATGGCTTGGGGAGACATTTTACATACTAGGGGGAAAGTATTATAGGCATTACAGGGAGGCAGGGAATGATTATGATACTGCATAAGTGCTCAGACACAGAATTTGGCTTTTTCACCAATTGATACTAGTGCAAACTTTCAGTTTCTAAAAGCTCTTTGCATTTGACCTTGAGCTAACTGCAGAATTCAAGTTTAAAGCAAAAAAAAAAAAACCCTGGATGTATCTCTCAGTATGAGAAATGTGTGTGCTTAGTGTTGAGAATACTTGTTAGCTTCTTTGAAGGAAATCCACTGTAGATAAGCACATGTGTGTTTGGTTGCCCAATCCCCTGTTGCTATTATTTTCTCTCTCTATTCATGTGGTTAATTGTAGGTAGCAAACAAATGTACCATGGAAAGCATTAACCGTCAATGGAAGTGCTAAAGAACTTGTCTTGTATTTAGATAAGAGTCATGATTTAAGGGATGCAGAGAGGTCTCTCTGCAGCCAAATATCCTCCTTTCTAACTTGTTATTATGTCAAAAATTTCTATCATTAGAATCAATCTTTAAGGATTAAAACATTCTTACCTGAAAACATAGACAATAAGGAAAAGAGGGGCAGCTAGGTGGCTCAGTGGATAAGTAACAGGACTAGAGATGGAGGGTCATCGGTTCAAACCCATTCTCAGACACTTCCTAGCTGTGTGTCCCTAGGCAAGTCACTTAACCCCAACTGTCTATCCCAAACTACTCTTCTGTCTTACAACTGAACTTAGTATTGATCTAAGATAAAAGATAAGGGCTTTTTTTTAAAGAAGGAAACTGGCCTGATTGGGATGAACAAATGAGAAAGGGCCTTGAATTTCAGAATGATGAATTTGGATTTTTTCCCCCAACAGATAATAGGAGTCTGAGCAGGGCAGTAACATAACGAAATAGATGTTCTAGGAAAGTAATCTAGAAATGGTACTTAGAAGTAATTGGAAGGTGGAAATACTAGAATCAGAGATACCACTCAGGAAGGAGGTTTTGTTTTCTTTTGTTTTAAACAAGTTAACATTTTTACCAAGGTTGCTTATAGATACCTTGTTTTTCTTCCATATCTTTGCTTGTGTGGTTTAATATTTATTGGGAAAGGAAATGGAGGATTGGAAAAATAGGGGGAATAATATGAGGTTTGTAGCAGGGTATGGAGGAGTTGAGGGAAGAGAGGGAATATTGCTCGGTGAGGCAAAGGAGAGAGATGCCCCCTGCTGAGAGGAAGCAGCAGGGGTCCGATAAGGACTGTTTGTCATTGAATGACTGAACTGATGTTCCATTCCCTCTATACACAGAAAAGATAGTCCACTTATCTGACTGCGAATTCAAATAATATAAAGTTTAATAACCAGTTGGGATTGGAGTTTTTTTCCTTAGCTTCAGAGTTGAGGCCAGACCCAAGAGGCTGGTGGAGGATTTCTCCCACTCCCATCTACTCTATATCAGTCCTGATTAGTTTAATTCAGAATCTTAGCAGTAGACAGAAAGCAAACAAGAACAGTTCTGACCTTCAGAAGTAATTTGTCCTGAATCTTTGGGTTGAACCAAGAAGAGGCACACCACTCCAGACTGAGCTCCTCTCTCCTCCCACACCTGGAAGGAACTAAAGCCCGGCAGGAAGGAAGTACTATTCACAAGACCCAACTGCCACTCCCAGTTGCCCCTTCCCTCACCAACTGTCAGTCTAGTTTCCTTTCCACAGTGGGCAAGCAATAGGAAAGAAGGGAAAAGAATGAGCCAGTGTTTATATACTAGAATGGAAGCCCCTTGAGACTAAGAGTGAAGGAGTCCAAAGTCTTGGACTCAAGACTACTACTTAATATTTGACTTTAGGCAACCAGCTAAATCTTCTGAGCTTTAGTCTCCTTACTTGGAAAATGAGTATTCGAAAAAAATATTTCAATTAAACAAACACCAGTTAAGTGTTTTTTGCTGTTCAGGTTATATTAATCTTTATGATCTCATTTCTTTGTTTGTTTGATTTCTAGGCAAAGATACTGGAGCAATTCGGCATTTCCTTCTCCAGTTTATTTTACTAATAAGGGAAATGAGGCAAACAAGGTTAAGTTTGCTCAGGGTCACACAACTACTAATTATCTCTAGATCTGAACTCAGGTTTTCTTGACTCCAAGCCTAGTGCTCTATTGACGGCACCACTGAGCTGCTCAATTAAGTATTTAGTGCGTACCAAAATACGCAATGGGGATATAAATATAAAAAATAGATTCTGTCCACAAGGGACCATAATATCTAGTAATAACACCTAACCATCTCATCCAAGGTGGGACGGACAAATAAAATGATGTATGTAAAAGCAATGTGTAAATAGCCATGTACTACATGCATATAAGATGGTTACATGCATTTTATTATAACCCCCTGCATACTTTTAAAATGAAAATCAATTTATCTGGCATTCATCTAATTTGAAATATCTTTCAACTGGCTATATCCTTCTGTCAACAATACCAATATCATTCAAATTCACATCTACTACAAGATCCTGAGGTGTCTTTAGGATAATCAAGAAAGATTAAATTATGTGCTCAGAGCTTTAATGTTAAGTGAATTTTAATTTATTCCAATCTTTGAAAATTGGTAACATGATGAGAACTTTAAATTAAGATCATGTAGCAATTTAAAGATTGCAAAGTTCTTTCTTCACAAGTCCATGAAGTAGGTTGTTGCATGTGTGATTGTCTTCATTTTGCAGATGAGGAAACTAAGGTTCAGAGAGGCTAAGTAACTCATCAATGGCCATATATCCAACAAATGTTGGAGATAGGATTTGAAGCCAAGGCTATCCTGATGCCAACTTCAGGTGGAGGTCTTTTGGTAAATTTGTTGTTACTGATGACGCAGTCTGTGGTTTTTTTCCTCAGTCTAGCAATTCCAAAGGAATGTATCTGATGACATTTATCAAATATTTACAAGGAATGGAATCTGAAAACTTGAATTTTAATGATAATTTAAACATTTTGGTGAGTGAGAATATTTTGCTTCTCCCTTCAAGGAACCTCAGGTAGTTTGAGCTCAATCCATATCGGTTGTAGGGCACAGTTTTGTCAATTTGGTTTCATGGAATTTGCAGAAAGCATCCATGTACATAGTAACAGAGTGAGTCATGCCAATAGAAAAGAGACTGGTGTGGAACAAGTGTGGCATGAAATGGACTGTTTGTTTTTTTCCACAGTCTGCTGATTAGCCCTGCAAACCCATTCCCCAGCTCTGTTAGCAAAACCTATAAAAACACTGGGGCCTCAATAAAGTCAGCCACCAATGTTAGTAACCCCTCAAGGGTGTGGGGGTTGCAAAACCCCAGTTCTCTACCTACCACTTGTGTCTGGTTAGAGAGTTTAATAACGAACGTCCGAGAAATGTTAATGTGGATAGTAGAACACATGTTCCCTTTTTGCAGTGACCCTGGAAACAGCCTGAGATTTCTTATAAATCACAAAGGAAAATAAATACCTTCATCCATGGAAGGGAAAAGACAGCTCGAGAAAAGGGACTTTGGAAAAAGGTTGTCTCTAGACAGCAGTCTTGTGGTAAGTACTAAAATATTCATTTACTGCTCTATATGTTTTGGCTTAAAAAGCATTATTCTTTGACTGTTATTTCCTGAACCCTGTGCCTTTGAAACTACCATTCCAGATACCCCATTAGCAGCATCCCTGGGGAGTTCCTTTCATTTATTTTTTTACTAACTCAAAAGGCAGCAAATTATAGGAATGTTTGTCTAGTATCTTAATAGGTAAATGTCATAATCTGTCAACATTATATATAATTACTGTAATTCCATCTAAAGGAGACATCACCCCACACAAGAACAGCACTGTAGTTATTGCTAAGTATAAGGCCTCTATGTAGAGTTCCCTATCACAAATTTATCCTCATGTTAGAGACCAGACGAATAAGAATCTCTGTAGTAACAATTCTGAAAGAACCAATTTGGCTCCTGAAATTTGGAGGTGGGTATGTGGGTTAGTTTAATGCAATATTAAGCTTTTTCATTCCAAGTTTCTGTGCAGATGTGAGTTGTTTTTGAAAACCCACCATCTGGTTGGATATTTGCAGTCATGGAGATTGAGCCTGTCTGTGGAAAAAGACTAAGCTATTTCTCATTCAGAGGTTCACCAACTCTTTCTCCATCTCTGGGCCACAGTGTATCAGCTATTCTCTGCCAAATCACTACTCACAGGGAGAAAGAGCTAATGGAATGAAGAGAGAGAGGGATTTCCTTCTCTATGGACTTGGATAGAGAAATGGAGATGGAGCTCTATTTTTTTTTCCTCTTCCAGAATTAGATTTTGTAAATCACAATTTCTAAACACTGTAGACAGAGCTGTGTTCTGAGTCTCCAGGAGAGGAGTGCCCTCTCCAGGTGCTGGGGTCATCACCTCTCCAACTATTCAAAGAAGGGAACTTCTGGGAATTGTAAAAGGGATTGCATAGAACCCAGCATCAGGGCAGATCCTTTTCTGAATACCAAATTCAGGCTCTGAATGTGCACCAGAGATGTATGGGTCCATGTGAATTATACATGAAAGCAGCACCGTGCCAGTACCAAGTTCATTGTTTTTTTGTTTTTTTTTTAATCTCTTCTCTCAATATAATGCCCTGCTTCTGGTGTGTTTCCTAATTCTTTCTGCCTCCAGATAGAAATGAGGTGACAAGTGTGTCTATACAGAGCATTTGAGTGGATTGGGTAGGAACAAAGGGTAGACATTCAAAGATTCTCTCTCATCTCTTTGCCATAATCAATCTACAATGGAAATGTGAAGGGGTTTTGCTATGCAAATATAATCACAGGGACTGTTTTATGCATAGAAAGCATTGATAACTTCCTATGAGCCTGATCTGAATGGCACCAGGAAGGGCTTCTTGCCTATACATAGCTCCCTAGTTATTTCAGAGCGGCGGCCTCTCAGGGGACTAATATCTCATTGGCATAGGAGCGTTGGCCTCTACCGTTAGGACCTGGACAAATTCTCCCTCTCTTAGGAATCCTGGTGGTCCTCTCCTCAGTGGCCCACCATACTGGTGCTGGATGTAATCCCTTTAGCCTATTGCAAACCAGAACTCCCAAACCGAAGAGATCCCTAAAACTTAGCCCCCCAGGGAGTAGAGATCGCAGTTAGAAAAATTGTGAGCTTCTTAAAGGCAGAGGCTGTTTTTACCTTTCTTTGAATTGCCAGCACGTCACCCAGTGCTTGGCATATACTAAGGACCTAATAAGAGCTTCTTGGCATCTCCATGTATGGGTTGAACTACCTGACTTCTGGGATGTTTGCTGCCTTTGAGATTCTGCTCTTCTGGAATTCAGAGGCACAGTGCCTAGCAAAAAGCAAATGCTTAATAAGTGTTTGTTGATGGAAGACAAACTTCACCACTCTGTGGATGATCAGCCCTTTGTAAATATATGCAGGAAATTCAATTTCGTTGCTCCTGCCAGCTATAGCTTCAGGGCTAGGTTTTTGTTCACACAAGCCCACAGAACAGGCCTTGAGATTCAGGGTTCCTGCTTATCTCTGTTTTAGGAAACCACTACCATTTAGTTGACTTTCATATGTGATTATCATTTAAAACTTCTACACTAATGTTATTATATTGCTTAGCTCTGACTTGAAAAAAATGGATTCTCCAAAAACTCATGATATCATGGAAAGGAGAGTTCGAGAGTTCTTTTTTTTTTTTTACACCATTCAGTTTTCCTTTGGTTATCTAGAATCCGTTTCCCTTAGTGGCACATTTTCTCCACTAGAGTGAGAATCCCTGAGATAACATGTTCAGGCATGGCTGTATGCCTTCATTAGTATATGGTGGGTGCTTAATAGCTGCTAATGATGGGAAAAATCACTTGCCATTATATCATTTATACCAAATGAATTTAACAGGATCCTGCTGGTTATGTGTTGGCCTTCGTGTAGGAACAGGCCCTTGTGGCCCAACAGAATGAATGCCAGGCTTAGAAGTGGAGAAAAGACCTGGGTTTGAATCTTCCTTCTGACATTTGCTTTGTCTCCTTGGGCAATGCACTTACATTCTATTATACAGTTTCCTTTCCAATAAAGTGAGAAGAAAAAGAAGAATGCCTGATAATACTATAACAATACTTCCCCTTTCTCCACCTGGCTTATTTTGAGACTCAAATGACAGCATGTGTGTAAAAAAGCTGAACAAGCCTTACAGCTAACTAGCTCGGTAACTAGGTAGATAGACAGGCAGGCAGAGAGGGACTAAGCCTGTGCCTTCATGCCATCTAGTTGTTGGCTATTTTCCAGACCAATGATTCCATATCATCGGGACAGAAAGGTGGAGCAGCCCATAGAGCGTTCAGGAAGACCTGACTTCAAATTTGACCTCAGACTCTAGCTGACAAGTCACTTCACCTATTTAGCTCATCTATTAAATGAGATAGAGAACGCACCATGCTAGTCTCTTTGCCAAGGAAGCCCTAAATGGGGTCACGAAGAGCCAGACATGACTGAAAGTAACTGAACAAGAATGATTTCCTCAATGTGGAGAACTCCTGGTGTGAAAAACCCTTTTTCTTACAGAGTTGGAGACCTGCAAAGGTGTAACTGTTTTTAGGTTGTCATTTTAGACTGTTGCTAGACTGGGGTGGGGGAGACCTAAGAAGAGGCTTGTCCATGGTCATGCAGGGTGTATTTGCAGTTAAGACTGGAGCCTACATCTTTCTCTGCTGTACTATACTTCTTGGTTATCATTTTTGTGCTCTTGATGGAGTTCAGAAAGAATTGACCTTAATAGAGATTGCTATTCTGTTTTCATGCTTTAATAAAGAGACAGTGTGGTGTGGTGGATGGAGAGTCCAGTGGTATTGGGCCTCTGATACATCCTGGTGTGTCACCTTGGATTCATCAGTTAAGTGTGCTCCAAGCTCTCTCTAAGAATTTAAACTACAGAACTGATGCCCATCTGCCTTAGTAGAGTTGTATCCTCACAGGGTGTTCCCTATATAAATGAAAAAGTTCTCCTGATTATTGGGAAATAGGTAAAATAGCAACTTGTGGTTGAATTAGAATATTGGGATAGGAGTCCTTCTTCTGTGGTTCATGTAGAACATCTCAGGACAACTCAAATAAATAGTACATTGGATGGCCTGATAGTACTTCACCCTATTCCCTCTGAAATAGGTATCTAGATTTTCAGTATTTACTGTTCCCTGTGGTTTGGAAATTATAAGTATTTGCTATAGGGACTTTTATTAAAAAATTTTCTTACTTTTCGTGGATCAATGTCACATCAGGGTTATTGTGGGCAACAATTTTGTCTATAACAATAGTTCAGTTTCAGTATAGTCTATGGAATTCTCAAGAATATTTTGGAATTTTTTGTTTCAAGGGTGTTCTAATACAAGGAATTGTTGTCTTTGCTTAGGAATGGTAACTACTTGATTATGTATTTTTAATTATTAAGCAAGTTCTACTTTTCTCTTTTTTTGTAGCCCAAGGTGATGTTATATGTTTTCCCCACTTTGCTGTTTTAAATCGTACCAATTAATAATTTTGAGATCCTCAGCAATAAACTTCCTGGCATCTTTGGTGTTCTTGACCAGGTCTTGTCTCACTATCATAAAGTCCTATGTCTCTGTAAACAAATCCATGTGACTTGGTTATTGGTATAGGGTAGGGCTCCCTTTCAACATATTGTTGACTGAGTTCATGGAGATAAGAGATAAAGTACCAATTTTGAGACAAAAGCAGGTACAATTTGGCTAGACAGTAGAGTGAGAGAAGGTAAGTAATGCATATGTGGCTGGAAAGGTAGTTTGAGGAAAACTTGTGAAGGACTTTAAGTGCCAGAGAATTGTTTATTTTATTCTAGATGAAATGGGGAACTACTGGAGCTTTGGGGGGAAAAGGAAGGAAGTAATATGATCAGACCTTAAGGAAAATCACTTTGGCAGCTGTGAGGAGGATGGATTGGTATAAGGAAAGACTTGAGGCAGAGAGGCTAAGAAAGAGGTCATTGAAATGGTCTGGGAAAGAAGTAAAGAGGGCACAATCTGAGTTGGTGACTATGTTAGTATTAAGAAGGAGACAGTTACAAGACACGTAAAATGACAAAATGGTAGATTTGTTCTGTGAACAAAGTAATAATAATGCTAGAATGATGCATTTGGGAAACTTAGAAGGATGTTTATATATATATATATACATATATATATATATTTTTCCTCTTTTTGACTGAAATAATGAACTTTGCAAGACTGGTGATTTTGGAGAAAATGGGTTCTTTTTGACCATATTGCCCTTTGGACATCTAGTTTGAAATGTCTAATGGGTTATTTCTGATGCAGGAGACTGGGGCTGGATATCTAGATCTGAGAATCATCTGATTAGGCAGAATAGATGAGCTAATGGAAGCTAAAGAAGTTATCAAAAGCATATATTTAGAAGTAAGAGAAGTCCCAGAACAGAGCCTTGGGGAACACTCACAATTAGGATGTGATGTGAATGACATTCTCTCAAAGGAGATGGAGGAGTGGTCTGGATGTTAGGCCAGGAAATCAGAGGAGAGAATAGGCAGGAATGGGTTGTGGTGGTGAGCAGAAGCAAATCCTACAGGAAAGTCAAGAAGGATGAGGACTGGGAATTAAGAAAAGATCATTCAATCTGGTAATTAAAAATTTTATAAAGTAGTTTCAGCTGAAGGATGAGGCTGGACCTGAGACTGCTAGATGAGCAGTTAATAGTGGTTGGTAATACTGCTCCTGCTACAGCTCCTATATGGCTGATTACCTTTCTGATCCACTTACAGTAAAGTCATTCATTTGTTATCACCCTGAGGGCTGGAGGAGGGGCCATGCTCTGAATTTGAAGTCTGAAGATCTGGTTTTCCAGAGGTGGTTCAGATCCTCTTTAGTTTATTGAGATTGGACAAGACCCTCTACTTCTTTGATATAAAATGAAAGAATAACCTCATACTTAGTACAGTGCCTGGCACATAGTAGGTGCTTAATAAAATATTTATTGACTGATCATTTGACCAGAAAGATACCTCTCCAGTTCTTAATACTATTACTGAGAAAGCTTTGACTATCCATCTTTTGAGGGACCTTAGCCTAAATTTCAGAGTCTCAAGAGGCACCAGACTTATTTTTCCTTGCAAATTGTAGTCCAAACCCATAACATAATGTTTTGACAGTATGAACAAGGGGCCTATTAGCTTCATTACACTTAGCACATAATCCAATTGCAGAGGGTTGTATAGGAAGTGTATTTTGAAGTAATTGCATTCTTTAGACAAAGGAAACCACAGAATGAAGAACCTTACTGTACATGGGATAAAATTGTTCCCATTTGGGGATTTGAGGCAGTGGTTCTTAATGTTAATTTAAGCTTTGGAATGTGTGTGTGTGTGTGTGTGTGTGTGTGTGTGTGTGTGTTTCTTCATGCTCCTGTGTACACACATAAATAATGAGGGACTCTTTGCAATGGATTATATTTTGCTTTATAAATCATCCTTGTAAAGAAGAAAGTATCCAGTGAGAGAAACCACAAATGAAAATAAAAAGATCTGGTGGGAGTTAAGGATAGGAAAAGTAAAGGGGAGATGGTTGAAAACCCAGAAAGTTCTAACTGACTGCAAAGCTGCCACTATCAGTAGGAGTCTATGGAGTAGCTATAAATTCGGGGCAAGTACAGTCTTCTCTCTGATGATAATAAAAATCACACTAGAAATCGAGGCCTTTTCCTGACCCTAGACTGTTCAGCTGTCCCCAGGATACTTTTTGATCAGAAAAAGTCAGTGTTTCAAGCTGTGCTTTTTATTTGCAAGAATCATTCCCAGGCTGTACACTCAGCGATTTGACACTTGGAAGCTGTGATAGCATTGAGCCATCAGGGAGGTGAGGAAGGGGAGCTATCTTTCTTAGCAACTCACATTTCAACAGCAAACATTTCCTCTTAATTTGAAAGAAAAGGAGCTTTCACTTTTAAGTGCAGATGGCAGCAATTGTTACCTTGGTGATTGATGGATTCCTCCCAATCCTCCCAAACCCTAGAACTGTCCACTGTGTCAGCTGCACAGACATCACTATTGTTTGTGAAGCATAATTTGGATTAGAATCACTGAGGCCAGAAAAGACCCCCAGAGGTCATCTAGTCTGTGCTCCCCTTCTGAGCAAGTTTTATCAAAGTCATTATAGTCATACTGCCCTCTGCTTTTTATTTCAATAAGGCAATCACTAAGTGTTTACTCACTACATTCCCAAAGCTAAGCTAGGTGCAGTTATACAAGAGATTAGAGGTGGTCTCAGTTCCCATGTAACTTCCAGCATAAACCCCTTGTGGGAAGGGGACTATTTCAATTTTTTAAAATTTTTAGTCAGAGTAAGTTTTCTTCCCCTCTAGATGTCTTTTCATGAAGGTGAATGTGCCATTTATTTATTTTAAATCCTTACCCTCTTGCCTTTGTATAAATAATTTTTCTGACTCAAACTATTTACATTTTAAAATTATTATCCTCTGGCCCACATACAACCCAACAGTCTAGCACTCATGATTGGATAAACGGTGTCCTCCCTCAACGTTTTCATAATCTTCTAAATCTAACCCTCTTTCAACAACCCACAATCCAATATCTCTGTGGTCAGTAATTTTATTGCTCTTGACATCCCCTAAAGGCTGGAGAATAGGCAGGAAAGTCAGTAGTATCTCAGCAGTTTTCTAGCCAAAACCTCCGCAGTGAAGGGGTCAAGAGCAGAAGAGATTGGAGGCAGTAAACCTTTATTGCTGTGTCTCTGGATTTGTAGATTATATTTTGGCTCTTCAGTTCCAGAACAATTCCTTGAGGTAAGAAACCAGTGACAGACACTGCATAAACTCCAGGCTTGAGGGTACTTGCTGCCATTTGGAGACCCAGCTGTCCTCTGGGCAGAAAACTGTAAGGGCGAGGCATTTGGGGTTAAGTGACTTGCTCAGGATCATACAACTAGGAATATGTGAAGTCAGATTTCAATCTAGGAATTCCCATTTCCAGGCCTTGTGCTTTATCTACTGAAGCACCTAGCTATTCCTAAATATATCATTTATTTATTTGCAATTCTAACCTTGTTCTTAGAATCAATACTAAATACTGGTTTTAAGATAGAAGAGCAGTAAGGGGTAAGTAATGGGTGTTAAGGGACTTATCCAGGGTCACACAATTAGAAATCATTTGAGGTCATATTTGAACCCAGATCCTCCCATCTCTAACCTCAGCATTCTATCCACTAAGCTAACTAGCTGTCCCTAAATATGTCCTTTAAAATGAAAGTAACTTAGACGACCAAGTTAAATTACGGAAAGCAACAATCTCACTGAATCTTTTCTCAAGAGAAAAAAAAATGGCATTGTTAGCAATTGTCATTTCAGGCTGCTAATACTAGAAAAAGTCAATCCTTTTCTGATTTGATACAATTTGATGCTTTGTGTCATACTACCTAATGTTACTACATTGCTTTAGCCTCTACAGACTTGATTTCATGATGTTCTGGGCAACCATCACCATGCAAATTTCTGGTATGCATGACTAACTTGACTGAGTGCTCAAGTTGGAGCTACTCTTTCCCATTTCCATTCATCCATGAAAAGAATTGAGAAAGCACTGGGTATTATTCTCTCAAGTCTCTTGACAATGCTCAGAGGTCTTTAGGGAGAGTTCCACGTTCTTGAATCCAGAGTTAAGATGAACCCAGCATGATTCATGATAGCATTAAGTGAAAGATGGAGCTCAAATAATAGATGCAGTGTTCTTCAGTCCCTCCGACTAAAATCTTCTAGTTCCAGTATGGTCCCAATCTTGGGACCTTAGGAATTACTAAGCTTCAGGTAAGCTCAGAAGGTCTGGAATAGAGGTAGGGAGAGGAATTTGGAGCGGACTCCAGGTCTCCACAACTAATGAGACACAGGCAGGGGATTAAATTAGGAAACTTCAAGCCAGGGAATGGTTGGCAACCTTTCTGAAGTGGCATGCCAAATCTTTGTTTATTTTCAAGTAAGTGGGGCACAGATAATAGGAGAAATTGTGATCATTCGTGCACATGAGCATAGGGAGTCTTGTCTACTGAGTTCAGGGAAGCCAGGGGCATTGGTGCTCATTACTCAGGAAAAGGAAGAAGATGATAGGGTAGATTGGCATTTTTGTTTACAAAATGGTCAGGGCCAGTTTTAGGAAGCTTCAGGTGTTCTCAATGAAAATAAAATACTTCTCTATCATGGATCTAAGTTATAAGCTTAAGCCATAGTTCCTTATTTGATAGGGAAATGATGTTTTTTACACTTAGTAGGACTAGGACAATTAATAGTGAGGATGAGAAGATAGGTATCAATGGAAAACTCCATCCTCTTTATGGTTTTTCTTTAAGCTGCCCCCCCCCTCCGAAGACCATGCAAAACTTTTATAGCCCTGGTTTCTGGGTCACTAGAAGAAATAATACATGTCCCCTTTGGCATATGTGCTGTGGGTTGCTGACCCATGACCTGAAACATTAGTACAAGATCCCTGCTCTCCCAGAATTACTTATATTCACTTAAATTGCCCTTGGTTCTGCTGTGAACTCAGGTAATCTTACTGTCATTTTCTGTAACCCCTTGTTCTGTTCATTTCTTGTTGTTTCAAAGGAGAATAAAAAGGAAGAATGAGAGCTATTGTACACATCTTTACAAATACTATGTTAGAGAAAGAAGTTATTAAAAAAAAACTAAGGCCACTTAAATGGAAACAAGTACAAATGATCAATGACATTTATTTTACTGTCTATATTTTCTTAAGATACCAAGATTTGCTTGTCATTATCTCAGAGTTTTACCATCCTTCAAAAATGAGAATCATCAGATCAGAGGAGTTTCTATGGTTACTGATGAATTTTTCCATTCCATCCCTCTGACAGCTCAGAATCATTCTCCTGAGAATATTTCTCATTTTTTTTATCCTTTTTTCATATCAAGAGATGGAGCTTTCATCACTTCCTTTAGAAGCTGATCTCCATGCTAGAAGCCAGAGAGTTGCCTTAGATAGTTTTCTTCTGTGATATGTTTTTATTCTTTTTCTTTTCTTTAAAGATTTCTAGACAGTCTATCAATAGAAATTTATTGATCATCTCTTCTGTTCAAGACCCTGTAGGGTATACAAGGGAATATGACCTTCTTTCCCTTTCCCACCTCCAAGGGGGTAGAGAGACAATAGCAACAGCCTTCTCATCCAATTATAGAAATAAGCAAATGGCTGCGATTGAAATCAAGTTATGACATATGGAGAGAAGAGTCCTGACTTTAGAGTTTGAAGACTGACTAAACAGATCTGCTATTTACTATTTATGTGATATTGGGCAGCTCATTTGCCTTATCTCCTGAGGCAATTTAGGGCAGTTGAGAGAGCACTGGATTTGGAATCAGTGGTCTTGGGTTCAAATCCAGATTTGAATATTACTTGATCTCCTTGGGTCTCAATTTCTTCCAATGTAAAGATTCTAGTAGGGGACCTCTAAGATCCCTGTAAGCTTTTAAAAAACATTTTTCTTTCATCTTAGAATCAATACTCAGTAGTAGTTCCAAAGCAGAAGAGTGGCAAGGGTTAGGCAAAGGGGGTTATGTGACTTGTCTGAGGTCACACAGCTAGGAAGTATCTGAGGCCAGATTTGAACCTGGGACCTCTCATTCTCCATCCACTGAGCCACTTAGTTGCCCTATCAACCAGTTTAAACTGATGATCTTTTGAAGAATTTAAGCAGTGTGTGTACCAGGAATTTAGAAAACAAAACAATAATTCTTGGTCAGAGTGAGGAGGCAAATTTTAAAGGGGGATTCTTTAAACATTTTAATGTCACAGACCCCTTTAGCAATCTGATAAAGTCCATCGACCTTTTAAAGTGTAACTATTTAAAACGTATAAATTAAAATACAAAGGATGGCGAAGGAAAACAATTACATTGGAATATGGTTATCAAAATATTAAAAAAATAAAACAACCAAATAAACAAAAACTTGTCCACAGACCCCAGACTAAGAACACTGACTTAAAAAGCTTCTCCTTTTAGCAAAGCTTAGGCAGGCTATAGATATTGAACCAAATTTTTTTCAATTTCAAACCAGGCTGTCACTCAGTTCACTGAAGCATTTATTTTCTAAATAGTCCCCTGACGTCCCGTCCCGGTGGATCAATGGAGTGCCCAAAGGTATTCAACTTTAGACTTGGAAGAATCTGGCCCATGGCATTTTCGCCGGCATATGCATTCAATTCATCCATGTTCTTGCTTTCCTGACTCTATTAGTGGTGTCTCTTCCTTATTTGCAGACAAAACGCACGATGCATCACCTTTTAAATTACTTTTTGTTTTCTTTCCTATCAGCTATTTATCAGTTTCTAGTCCACAAGTTATATCTATTAGCTGGATTTGAGCAGCCTCAAGATATTTTTCTAGTTTATTGCCCTGTGTTGTAGTTCATTATGATCAATTAATATTTATTAGGTGCCCACAGGGTTCATCATCATGCATTAGGCAGCATTTCTCATTGCTTCACACTCCTTTTTGTTATAGTGCTCTAGCCTTGACTTTCCTGTGTTTACAATGCTTCTTCCATTTTACAGTACCTGTGACAGAGTTCATTTCTAACCCAATTTGCATTAATATTTCAAGAACGATGCCAAGACACATTGCCTCAAATGCTTCACTTTACTCCAGAGGCATTACTGCTGCCATGTCTCTTTTATGTACTAATTTTGTAATTCTCTCATAAGAAGGATCAAATTTGGCTGAATTTCTCCCTGTAAATATACAAACTTGTGGCTCCTCATTCTCTTAAGAAATGTTTTCTTTTCAGGCCCTTATTGCCCTATGTCTCTACTCTTGTAATACTCCCTAATTGTTTTCCCCGAATTGACTCACCCCACTTAAATCCTCCAGTGTATCCTCTAATAGCCACCTAAGTAATTTTCTTACAGTGCAGGTTAGGCCAGGTTAGATCCCTCTTATACTCTAATAAAGTCCAGTGGCTCCCTATTATTTTTATTTTATTTTCCTATACTCTTACTTTCTGTCTGAGAATTAATTCTAAGACAGAAGAGAGCTAAGGGAAAGGCAATTGAAGTGAAGTGACTTGACCAGAGTCACATAGCTAGGAAGTATCTGAGGCCCCACTCTAGCATATTGTGCTACCTAGCTGCCCCCTCCCTATTACCTTTAGCAGAAAATATAAACTCTTCTGCTTGGTTTTTAAACTCTTCTAAATATGTCTCATGATGTCTTTCAAACCGTAATACAGTGTTCTCCTTCATGATTCCTGGCCTCTATCTAAACTGACTTTTTCCCCTGTTCCTCAAAAATGACTATACATTTTCTGTTTCTATACCTTAACACTAGCTGTCTCTTATGTCTAGAAGTTGCTGTATTTATTTACCTTTTAAAATCCCTGGTATCCTGTAAGACTCAGCTCTAGTGTTTCTAAAAGAACCTTTCCAGGTTCTCTCAAATGTTCCCTCTGACCAAAATTATGGTGTATCCACTTTGTATGTACCTCCATATGGATATATTGATTTTTCCATTATAATATGTTACCTGAGGGTAGGGGCTTTCTCCCTTTTGTGCTTATATCATCAGCACATAGCACAGTACCTGAGGGGTACTTTTATGAAGATTCTCATGCTTTGGTTTCTTTGCCATCCCTCCCATTTAGCAGGGCAGGTTCCTGAATAGAATTTATTGGTCACCTACAACCACAAAAAATCAGTAAGAGAAATCAAGTGTTCTGGTTGGGCAAATTTCATCCTACATTTATAAAACTTTACTGTTAGTTGGACAGAGCCCATAGCCTAGATATTTTGAAAAAGGGGACTAACTTTTTCTTTCCTTGAAGTCATTTAACAGTCCAATTTCTGAATTGCATAGGAGGAGTTGCTGAAAATCAAGTTTATGAACGATTCCTGTGTGGAGACATGGTTGGTGCTGAGGATTTATTGATTTTCTATAGTGAGAATCCTGGAAAATCCTGGTGAATTGCTTGACAGAGAGAGAAATGAGAGCAAAGGGACTTGCAGATTTTCTTTTTTTTTCTCCTTGATCTTTAGTGACAATCAAAGCATAATCTAGGATCTATTACCTCTTTTGCCAAGTTATATAGAGTTGGGATGAGTGGAATATTCATAGAAGACTAGTGACTCTGATGTAGGCCCTTCCAAGTCCTTTTCAAATTTTTTCCTGTTTTTTTTTTTTCCTTTGATGTCCTCCTGCCACCTAGTTCTCATTTGTGACTCCATAAAATTATAGCATGTGCAGCAGCCACACCCTGGCAAGATGTTTAGGCATGTGGGCTAACCCAAGTTAAGGGTAACCAACAGACTTTGAACCCATCAGTCAGTTGGGGGGAGGGGAATATCTACCCAGGCATTCCAGGACTTTTGCAGGCAGAGGGGGGAGGTGAGAACAATTTGCTCCAATGGCCATGAAGGAGGTGGAAGCATGTGCTGTGGAGAGCTTAGAACTTGATCAGACATCAAAGAAGGCAAGGTCATCCACTGCATCCCAAGACATCACCAGTTGTCTTGACTTTTGTCTTGCCACTGGTCTTGGACGACTGTGGAAAAGAGAGATTAATGTCTTTGTCCAGCTCTGTCTCACTTAAATGAAATTGATGTGCTGGTCAAAAGATATTACTCATGATGTCATTCTGATCCTCTTCCAGGACAAAGGACAACAACCAACCAACCAAAACTATACCAAGTAAGAGATAAATGTAACATCATCAATTACATGCAAGTTAATAATTTATCAAGTGACTACCTCCAATATCTTGGCCAAGTAGGGAGTGAATTGGCCTCAAAGCCAGGAAATCTTTAGTTCAAGAACTACCTCTGGTATATATTGGCTCTGTGACCACAAACAAGTCATTTAACCTCTTACTTTTCCAGAAGGCTCTCTGAGATGATAAATTTCTAATAAGGTGATAACCTGAAGTGGTAGAACTTGTTTCTTTGTGTGTGAGTTCATTATGCCAATGAAATAATAGGTGATAATATAAATAATAAATCCTATTATTTAAAAGAATCTCACTTATTAACCTTTAAGATGGCCTAATATACTCTAGTTTAGTCTTAGTGTAGTAAATGACTTCTCCATTCTAATCTATTATCTACATGGCTTATAAAATAATCTTCATGAGCCACATATCTGGCCATTTTGCCTCCTTACTTAAAAACCTTCATTGACTTTGGAATAAAATGGAATTTTTTTAGCCTGGTTAAAATCCTACACAATTTGGCTTCCACCTACCTTTCCAGACTTACACAAATCATTGTCCTTCAGGTAGTAGACATTCCAGCCATGCCAGACTCCTAGCTTTTCCCTGAACTTAACATTCCATTACTTGCCTCTCTAAATTCATGACCCTCTCAGTTTCTCTGACCCACCCTGCTCTGCAATAATCCTTATTTACTTTTTTTCTTAGAATCCTTATCTTTTTTTATCTCATCTTTGCTCTCACCTCTGATGTTAATGTTCATTCCTATATCAAATTAACTTGTATTTATTTGCCTGAATACTGATGGTAAAATCAGTGAAGGTATTGTGAACAGAATGCTGAGGGAGTTTACACTCAGGAAGATCTGGGTTCCAATCTTACAAAGGATAGTGACTAATTGGATTACCATGGGCTAGCTGCTGAACCTCTTTATAACCCAAGAAACTCATGGAGTCATATATTTAGGGCTGAAAAAGACTTTATAGGGCACTAATTCAACTCTAATTAAAAAAATGAATTAAATATCTTCTTGAATACCTTCTTTGATGCAGAGAGGGGAGGGGAGGGCTGACACACTTGTAAATAAGTTCTATTAAAAACAAAATAAATGAGTTGACTTGAGCCCCATAGAGATGAATTGACTTGTTCAAAGTCACATGTGGAATATGTTACAAAGCAAGGATTTAAAGGGTTTAGGTAGTGATTTATTGTTTCCTAAGTCCTTAGATTTCATACCTAAAATTCTTTCTACTTCATTGTGCAACTCTCAGATGCTTACCTACAAAGCTAGTCCATGTTGCATCCCTTCAGTTGCATCCCTTCAGTTGATTTTATCACTATTGGGTGCCACAATGCATATGTTCAATAACTTTTTTTCAAATTAAATTGAACCCATTGCATTCTTAGTCATTGCAAGAAACTACCAGATACATACCTACTTGTTGTCTTTTTAAAAATTAAAAAACAACCTAAATTTATATTAATTTTTTTATAAACCCTTACCTCCCGTCTTGGAATAAATACTGTGTATTGGTTCCAAGGCAGAAGAGTGGTAAGGGCTAACTAGGCAATGGGGGGGTTAAGTGATTTGTCCAGGGTCACACAGCTGGGAAGTGTCTGAGGTCAGATTTGAACCTAGGACCTCCCATCTCTAGCCCTGCCTCTCAATCCACTGAGCTACCCAGCTGGCCCCTATTTTCATTTTCATTTTTAAACTCTTACCTTCTATTTTTAGAATCAATATTATGTATTGATTTCAATGCAGAAGAGCAATTAGGACTAGGTAATGACATTAATTGATTTATCTAGCATCACACAGATAGGAAGTTTCTGAGGTCATCATATTCTTCATTTTACCCAGGATTTTCCATCTCTCTAGGCCTGACTTCCAATCCACTGAGCCACCTACTTGCCACCCTATTGTTTTTATATTACCTAAATTATCCAGTTTCCTTCCTCCTCCCTACCCATAGAACTATCTCATTTGACAAAGATTTCTTCAAAAAATAAAATAAACGGAGGGATATGTAAAACAAAACAAAACAAAACAGCAAAAACTGATCAAAACATTGAAAAAGTCTGAAAATATATGGAATTTTTGACATTCATGTGACCTCTCACTTTTGCAAAGGAGTGGGAATGGAGGAGGTGTCTTATATGTCTACTTTGGTGACATACTTGTTCTTTATAATTTTGCAACATTAACTATCTATTGTACTGTAAATGTTCTATTTATTTACACCATTGTAATCATTATGCTTATTATCTTCTTAATTCTGTTTGCTTTACTTTGCTTTATTTTCCCACGATTCCCTATATTCATCATATTCATCATTTCTTTGAGTACAATATGATTCCTTAATGTGAAATACCATAATTTATTCAACAATTCTCCAGTGGATGGGCATTTCTTTTCTTTTTTTCTAGTTCTTTGCCACCCTAATAGGATGGAAACAAATATTTTGATATATATGGGAGCTTCCTTCTTGTCTATTAATTCCTTGTTGGTATATGTTTGGTATGGGAACTTCTGGGTCAAAAGATATGGACATTTTATCATTTTATATACATAATTGTTTTCTGTAATATTGTACCAATTCACAGTTCCACTAGTTATTTAGAACTGTGTCTATCTTCCCACAATCCCTCCAATATTGACTTTTCTTATTTTTTGTCATCTTTGCTAATTTTCTGGTTGACAGGTGAGACTTCAGGTTTTTCTGGAATTGCATTACTTGTATTATCAGTGATGTGGAAGATTCTTTTATATAGTAATTTAAAATGGTTTACTTGAGAATCTTATCCATATCCTTTCACTTACTTGGTCTCTTTGTTCGAAAGAATAAAAACTGCTCCAGTTGTTCCTAATCGCTTCTCTGGCTGGCTTTGAAAGGTCACGTGGGACCAGTCATCTCTCCACATGGATCATTCATATCATTGGCCTGTCAGCTTTTCAACATGTTTAGAGCTACAGCAATAGAAGACCTGTTCTTTTCCTGGTTTCAAGAGTGACCCACCCGTTTGAATTCATGCTGAATTTGGCCATGACCTCTCCAAGACGTCTAATACTTCAGAGTCCATTCTTATACTATTGTTATTTGACTGCTCATAGGTCTTGGCCATTAGAATTTTCTGTCTTTTATGGTAATGCATTGTTCTCAGAGGTAAATGATTATATCTGTCTAGTCATCTTCATATATACATATACTCGGTTGTACTTTTTGTATTACTGTATTTATTGTATTTCTGTATACTTAGTTTATAGATACATATACTTAATTGCATATGCTAAAAATACTTCAGAAATACTTTTTTTAAACACTAGCTGTCCGTGTTAGGATCAGCACTAAGTATTGTTTCCAAGATAGGAGCATGGGGAGGGCTAAGCAATTAGAGTTACGTGTCTTGCCTAGGGTCACACAGCTAGGAAGCATCTGAAGCCAAATTTGACATAGGATCTCCTCTTTCCAGGTTTGCATCCCTATCCACTGTGCAAGAAATACATTTTGAAGACCTACCATTAACCAGGATTGATCCTTCTACCCTGGTTTTCATCATGAAATCCATAGATCAGTCATTGTACTTTCAGTCTGATTCACAGCACCTTTGATTTGTTTCTTCTTTGTTCTGACTTGCCTATTGTTATTTACTATTGACTTGTGATGAGCCCATTTTTCTTACATCAGTACTATATTTATGTTGGCATTTCTCACTAAGCCTCTCCACCTGAGAGGCCACACCTAGTCCATTCAAAAATTTGCAATTTTATTTCACAGTCCCCAAGGAGCACATAAAATGGGCCCAGTTAATAAATACACCAATGACCAATCATATATGCAGCTTATATGTATAGTCATGTCATTGTTCTATGATCCCATTGGTCCTCTTTGAAACTATTGAGGAAAAACATAGTTTGTGAATTTTCCTGTTGATTCTTTTGTTGTTCCTAGTGACTCAATAAGGACTGTAAAGTGATAGTGGGAACTTTGTCATCTGTTCTTTTATTTGTGTGTGCCAGTTGAGTACTAACTCAATAATTGTTGATTAATTATGAGAGAAAAATCTCTCTTTTCCTTCTATGCTGATTGCTTATAGAGACAAAATCTAGAATGGACTAAATGGGATGGATTATCAGTTGCTACAAATAGCAGAGAAGGAAAGAGGAAGCAATAGAGACAAGTGGCCTTTTGCCAATCCTCAGGACCATGCCAAGCCTGGGAATTGGCCCATGTCCAGCCTCGTAAGAGTTTGTTGCTTAGGAAAACAGGCTCTCTGACTGCTGCCAGGAATTTTTGTAGCATCCTTTTGGATGTACCTCTTTTGATTCTCCTGCTTTGCTTTTTATCTTTGCCTAGAGTGACATTTATTGAACACCTACGGTGTGCATGGTTCTATAGGAAAAATCAGTGGAACTTAATGAACTATGCATAAATATTCCAGTTCTCAAATTAATTTACTGACTCTAATCAGGGCTTTATTTTTAGAAAAAGTAAACGAGTGTCTATCTGATGTAATTTAAAAATAATAAAGAACTTTTCATCTACACTCCACCCCTCTCAAGTCTATCTGAAATCTTAAGTAATATGTAACTTCTTAAAAGAATGTTACATGCAATTTTCTTCTCTGGGGAATGTAAAATATTAGCTAGTAAGTGAATGGTAGGCATGGGTTTTTCTAATCAACTCTTTAGTATCTCTTGCCATGAAATGGAAAACAGAATTTTGTAGGAAGAAGAAAGAGGGCATAAGGTAGATAGGTTTTGATGCAGGGAAGAGTGAGAATAAAAGCTTGAAACTTTAGTGTAAGTGGTGTGTGTGTGTGTGAGTGTGTGTGTGTGTGTGTGTGTTTATATATGTTTAAACCATGGCAACCAGAAAACAACATGTGTCTTCTGAGAGCAGGCTAATAGCATGGACATCCAAGTGAAGAATATAGAAGTTCTATCTACGAACTAGCTATGTGTCCCTGAGTAAAGTCATTAAGTATGGATTGCACATTGTTCAAACCCTTCTGGGAGACTTATTCTCATAACATAAGATCATTCACTTCATGAATACTTAATGAAGAGAGGGAGAAAATGATGGTGATGAATGACCAAATGACAGTACAAAGGTTTCCAGGGCTTTCCTCCATAATCAAGAACTGGAGGTTGGTGATCATTCCATCTGTTCTTAACTATGGAGGCAAACTGTGTTTCATCTTTAGACCTTCCTGTTTAACAATACACAGGATGCTTGATAAAAAGCAAGATTTTATTACTTCAGACACTCAGTATTTAGTGTTCCTGTCATTGAGTCCTTTAAGAGAGGCCAAAAGTTAGTAGTATCAAATGATTTCAAGAAGTGAAGGCTAAAAAGAGATATTTATGTCTGGGGTTTGATTTTGGGGTTTTTTTAGTCCTTTAATACTTCTGATAAATACTCAGTGGAGGTGTTTGTACTCATATAGTATCACATCAGTGAATACTTCAACAGGAAAAATTCTATTTTATTACAACTCCTCTTAAAAAGAACATTTACTCCCTTCCCTTTCTATCTTTTTAATTAAGAGAACTAAGTTATTTGGTTGAATCATGAGATCATAGATTTAAAGCAAAAATGGGTCTTAGAGGTCCTTAATTTTACATCGGAGGTAATTGAGGCCTAGAGAGGTCAAAAAACATGCTTAGAGTTACACAGCTATTCATTGTTATGATGTTTCTTAGATGAGAGGTAACCAACACCTTCATAGCCAGAGTAAGAGTTGAAAGTTTTTCTTTGTTTTTTTTTAAACCCTTACCTTCCGTCTTGGAGTCAATACTGTGTATTGGCTCCAAGGCAGAAGAATGGTAAGGGCTAGGCAATGGGGGTCAAGTGACTTGCCCAGAGTCACACAACTAGGAAGTGGCTGAGGCCAGATTTGAACCTAGGACCTCCCATCTCTAGGCCTGGCTCTCAATCCACTGAGCTACCCAGCTGCCCCCTTTTTTCTTTGTTTTAAGACAAACTGGATGACCCAATTTAAATGAAATGATCAACAACTATTTTTAATAATGTCTTAAATATTTCTGTGCCCTAATAGTTAATATTTCTTAAACATACACATACACGTGTGTGTATGCATATATATTATTTAGTAGTGCCATTTAGAAGAAGCTGTAAGTCTTTTACCTCTAATTACCCTAGCAAATCAATCCATTTTATTTATGTTGGACTTATCCACAATTGAGAGAAACACTGAAATCCCTTGCCACTACTGCATTATTATGTCATCTACTCCCTTTTCCCTTTTCCTTGCTTCTTACTTCATTATGGACTCCCTTACTCCTTCCTTACTTCCTCCTTCTAATCCCTCCATCATTCCTCCCTTCCTTTCCCCTCCCAACATCTAGCATGTCACTGAGAAACACAATGCCAGCATATAAATCATAGAATAATTTACCCAGAAGGAACACTATCAATTATCTATTCCAATACTAATCTCAGCTCCACCAGCCTTTTTAGAAATGGGAGTGATTATGATGGAATACAACTGCTCCATAAGAAATGCTGAGCAGGTTAATTTAAAAAAAACATTGAAAGACCTACATGAAATTATGAAGAATGAAACGAGCAGAACCAAGAGAACATTATATACAGCAACAGAAATGTTTTTTGAAAGATGACTTGTGTATGTCTACCTTAGAGAAAGAATTGATAAATAGACATGAAGAAGATTATAGTTTTATATCTAGATATATCTTTTTGTCAAATGATTCTCTACTGGGGATAGGGGAGGAGTACGTTAACTGGGTATTTTAATTTAACAAGCAAATAAAAAAATCTAAATTTAAAAAAGAAATGAGTAAACTCAGGATCATTGTGAATAGTGTTTTATCTACAGAAAAAAGCATAAGTGTTATGTATTGTATGTGGATGTATATGTAATATATATGTTAATGTCTATGTTATATTTATATGTTATAATGTCCGATTCTGTGATCATTCTACTGTATCATGCCCATTCCATCCCATTAAAGACCAGGAGATGATTAATATTTTGAATGAATCAAAAGGGACTTGATCATTGAAGTACCCAAAGCTGGTGGAGTAGAACTGAGTTCTTTTGTAAGCCTGTGGGTAAACAAGTGGTGGGGAAAAGCATACTGAATGAACAGGTTCTGATTTAGGGAATGTTGGCTCATTTGTTTCTGTTGTGTCTGCCTCTTCATGACCCCATTTGGGTTTTTTGTTGTTTTTTTGGCTAAGACACTGGAGTGGTTTGCCATTTCCTTCTCCAGCTCATTTTGCAGATGAGGGAACTGAAGTAAACAGGGTCTTAACAGCTGGTGATGTGCTCAGGTTCACAAAGCTAGTAAGTACCTGAGTCGGATTTGAACTCCAATCTTTCCAACTCTAGACCTGACATTCTAGCCACTGTACCAGCTAATTGCCTCTGAGTTAGGGACTAGTTTTCTTTATTTTTTGTTCATTGCTTTTTACCTTGTTAGGATTCCTGGTGACAGCAATTCCAAACAACTGAAGCATGTTTCTCTCATGTATATTTCCTTCTTGAGAGGTCTTGAGAGCAGAAGAAAATGATTAATCCTCTATCATTCAATGAACAATCACACAAAATGCTCTAGATCATTACTAATAGGGGAAATACATATAAAACAACTTTTACTTTTTACCTCATGCCTAGAAAATTAGCAAAGATAATAAGACTGAAAAAAAAACATTGTTAGAAAAGGAATAGCAGCATTCTTAGAAGTATGCTAATACATTATTGATGGAGCTGTGAAGTGTTCCAACTGTTCTGGAAAACAACTTAGAATTCTAGTAGGAAAGTGATGACTGTTTATGCCCTTTTACTCAGAGATAATACTATTTTTACTCCTAGGAAGATCAAAAACAGAGTAAAAGGTGTCATTTGTCAAAATATTTATGATATTTGTGCTTTTGTGAGTAACAAGAAAATAAAAAAAGTGAGTTCCCATATATTTGGGAATGACTAAACAAGTTGGGCATATGGATTTAGTGAAATATTATTGCACCACATGGAACAATATGAAAAATTCAGAGATAGGAAAACTTGTATGAATTAATAATAAATTGAACCAAGTAAACAACTATGATGACTTCCTCAATATGGAAAAGAAGACATCAAACATCAGATCAATGCTTCGACCAATCTATGATAGATGGTGGAGTCATAACTTTATCCTCCCTATAGTGAAATGCTGCAATGTTTCATGACAAATATCATCAATGTGTGGATCAATGTGTGTTTTTTCTTAATTGTGCTTCTTTGATGTAAAAAAGAGTTTTATTCATATAGTACTAGGAAATAATAGTTATATCTTCTTGTTAACATCAACAATACGTAAAAACAAGGGAGGAAGGGGGGAAAAAGAACCCAAAACCCTGAGAACTTCTTAGGCCTTAGAACTTCTAGTACCTCTGAGACTGAATATAGATGTACCTAGATTTAAGAATATCCTCCATATGGAACCCAAATTCATAACAAAAAAGGGCTCACTTGGGAGATTCCCAAGATAATTCATTTTATCAAAAGATTCTTTACTTGCAAACAAACTCACTGTAATCTTGTTTAATTACCCAATTCTCCTAGTAAATTTAACAGAGGATATAGAGACAGCTAGATATCTCAGTGGACAGAGAACTAGTGCAGAAGAATGGGTGTCCCGAGTTCAAATGTCGCCTCAGATACTTCTTAGCTGTATAACCCTAGGAATTCACTTAACCCCAATTACCTAGCCCTTACCACTCTTCTGCCTTGGAAATGATACTTAATATTGATCCCAAGACAGGAGGTAAGGGTTAAAAAGGAAAAAAAAAGTATGATTCAACATACAGAAATACAATTTGTATGTAACTTTTCAGGAATACCTCTTCTGGTTAAAATGAGACAAATCTTCTCTTAACAAAAGTCTAACAGTTCCCCATAGAATAGATACTCCAACCAGTATGTATATTCTCTCTCTCTCTCTCCCTTTCGCTCTCTCTTTTCCTCTCTCTCTTTTTATTTCTCAATCTCTCTCTCTCAATTTCTCAATCTTTCTCTCTTCCTCTCTCAATATTTCTTTCTCACTCACTCTACTCCCCCCTCTCTCTCCCTATATATATATATATATATATATATATATATATATATATATATATATATATATATATATATGTATGTATGTATATTCCCCCCCATCTCTGGATAACTGGACAATTGGGAAAACTAATCACCAATGAAAACTCAGTGGACCACATCACAAGTCTAGTTTTCATTGGCATTTCTCTTTTTAAATCAGTAAAATATTTTTATAGTATCAAGCTACTATATAGTGTAAAAGAGAGAATTTGCAATGCATGCAAAGGACATCATCTATCAATCAAAAGTAACATTCCATTGGAATGTCCCCAGGAGAAGCAGTTGGAGCCAAGCCACAGCTCAACTGAAAAAAACATACTGCTGAGCTAGGCTGAGAGGTTTCTGATTGGACCCCTCTTACTTCTGACCTAGACTGAGAGACCCTTGTGGCTTCTGGAGCTGGAGGAGAGGTTTTTGAACTAACTTTTGGCTAGTGTGGCTGATGGTGGTGGCTGAACCTGAAGAGCTAATTATATGTCTGAGATTTGAGTTTGAAGAAGAAGAAAAATTTGTCCTCTTATCTCTCTCTGACTGTCTCTGATAGTGACTGATTGCCATACTCCCAATACCCTCCTAACTCCTTGTATAGATTAGAGAAAACCCCATCCCTCTTACCTCATCCTCTACCCTTGTCCTGTCTTCCCCAATAAACCCCTTACTTGAGAAAGGAGAGAAAAGAGTGTCTTCTCTAAACCTCATAGTTCACCTGGAGTTACTTAGAAGGTGGCTGACTAAGTAGGGGGAGGGGAAGGGAGGCAGGAGGGAGAGGGTGGAAACCCGGAGGTATTGAGGGAGGAGGGTAGGTAAAATCTTGATCCATTAGCCATCTAGCATTGATCAATAGGCAACCCCAGTATCCTTTTATTAGAACTGGCACCTTTAAGACAGACTGAACCCCACAATCCTTAGAAAGGCAGAGAAGTAGAAGACATGTTTAAGCAGGTTATCTGTGGATTTGTCATATTCCAAACAGACCCTATACTCTGGCAGGTCCTGGCTCAAGTTTATGTGCTCTTAATGTCAGCCCTTCAGACTCTAACCTATGTGAAGAAGATCTTAAGATTTGTGATTCCCCTAAAGGCAGAAAAGATACTGGTTACTGATAACAACTTGGAAACTGTGATTAAGACCTTGTTTGAGGAATTGATCAAAGAAAAAGGGCAAGATCAGGTTATGGGCAAGGACAATGAACAGGCAGGCAGTGTCTCTGAAGAAAAGGCAGCTAAAGTCACTGATAAGGGAAATGATGGTGACAAGGACACTGTATTACTTTTGATAGACAGATGATGTCCTTTGCATGCATTGCAAATTCTCTTTTTTACAGTAGTAATACACATATATGTAATATATATGTGTATGTATGTATTTTGTATGTATAACAGAAAACAGTTTAGAGGTTAAGTCTGTAACCTTCAGCATGTCCCCTGCAGCAGTAAGAAGCCTATAGGCAGCTTGTCACTGTAGTACTAAAGAGTGTTCACTTCCTAGGGGATCCAGTGATTGGGAGGGGGATCAGATGGGAAGAGATTCAACCAGGAATCTTCAGCATTGGTTTTTGATTGTTCATGCCTGTCTCTTTTGTGTCTGCTTTGACAGCTTTGCCTGGCCTGACTGACAGTGTGTTTCACAGTTCAGGGTTACTGACATTTTCAAGTTAATTCCGGAGCAATCCATTCATCTTCATAACATTCCTATAGAGTGTCAAGGGGCACTTATTCCATGTGGGTCAGGGTGAAAGATTCCCTTATTGTAGAATATTTCTTTTCCATATACTTTCTTTTATGTCTCTCCTTTCCTGTCGGAAAAGAGAACATGTCCCTGAGCTAATTTTCCTAGATTAATAAGCAATGGGGGCACCTAGGAGATGAAGCGGATACAGCACGGGGTATAGAGTCAGAAAGATCTGAGTTGAAATGTGACCTCAGTCACTTACTAGCTATATTAGCTTTGGGCAAGTCACTTGACTCCATTTACCTCAGTTCCCTCGTCTGTAAAATGACTTAGAGAAAGAAATAGCAAATGATTCTAATATCTTGGTCAAGAAAACCCCAAATAGGGTCATGAAAAGTCAGATATGAGGGAAAGAAATGAACAACAAAATAAAATACTCTCCTTAAGTGTGTTTCCCATTTCATTTGTAATATTTAGCTAAGGATTGATTGTATTTGGTAATTCCATATAATCTGAGAGAGTCTGATCTTAGATAGTAATATAGAAACACATTTTAGAAACACAGTAATATAGAAACAATGAAATGCTGTTGTTTCTTTTAAAATTATTTTATTATTATTATTATTATTATTATTAGTAGTAGTAGTAGTAGTAGTAGTAGTAGTAGTAGTAGTAGTAGTAGTAGTAGTAGTAGTAGTAGTAGTTTTTAAAGGCCTAGTACTTTTGGAGTCAGGAATATTTATTTTCTTGAGTTCAAATCTAATCTCTGATACTTACTAGCTATGTGATGCTGGGCAAGTCACCTAACTCCGTTTGTTTCAGTTTCCTCATTTGTAAAATGAGTTGCAGAAGTAAATGGCAAATCACTCCAGAAGCTTTACCAAGAAAACTGCAAGTAGTGTCAAGAAATGTTGCATGTGACTGAACAAAGACGATATCATCTGTGTTCTATTTTTTCAAATAACAAGCATTTTAAGAATTAATTTATCTCGGGGGCAGTTGGGTGGCTCAGCAGATTGAGATCCAGGCCCAGAGAAGGGAGGTCTTGGATTCAAATTTGGTCTCAGACATTTCCTAGCAGTGTGACCCTGGGCAAGTCACTTGCCTATTCTTTACTGCTCTCCTGCCTTGGAATCAATACACAGTATTGATTCTAAAAAGGAAAGTAAGGGTTTAAAATAAATAATGGTTACTGCTCTTCTGCCTTGGAGTTGACATTTAGTATTGATTCTAAAACAGAAGATGAGGGTTTTAAAAAAAGAATTAATTTATCTCACTACCCCCTACTCATTAACTTAAAATTTAAGAACCCTCAATACATATCTATTTAGAAAGACAAATTCCCATATTAGCTGTCTGCCTCTTCCTGTATTTTAAATTCATGATCTGTGTCCCAAGGGGATTTTTCCTTGCACTGATCAGAGTTCTAAATGCTTTATCCAAAGCTGCTTTTCTCTATCATGTTGATAGCTTTATAGAAATTGTTCTCCAAATTCAGTTTACTTTGTTCTGTATCAGTTCATGCAGGTCTTCCCAATTTCCTCTGTAATCATGACTCGGTTACTCCTGGAGAAATAGTCAGTGGGAATCACTCACATTTTCTGTGTGGGTGTCATCCCTCTGTGGAAGGCTGAACAATTGAGCAAACCACTCACCAAGAAAAGCTCAGTGGTCCACATCACAAGACTGGTTTTCATCGGCACGTGTCTTTCTAATTCAGTAGACATTTTTATAGCATCAAGCTACTCTGGGACTAGAGCTCTCTTCTAGGGAGTCTGGGAAATCCAGCATGAGAGAGGAGGTGGCTCCTCTGCTCCTGGATTCTACAGTCTCCTAGATGGATAGGACAAATATACTGCTTTTACCACAACATTTGCAACCTGTTCATTTCAGACCATGATTTTCCTAGAGCCATTATAGGAAATCTTCAGTTGTCAGCACATATGTCCTCTATTTATTGGTTTTAACATTTTAAATGATATGATAATGAATCAAGTTAATATAGTACTTTGGAGTTCATAGCACTCTCTCTCTGTCCGATCTCATTTGGCCCTCTCTAATAGATTGATAATATTATATCCATTTTGCATATGAGGAAACTGAGGATCAGGAAAATTCAGTGACCTGAACTGTGTCATGTAGTTCTTCCTGACGCCAAGCCCACAGCTCTGTCCGTAATGCCGTATTGCCTCTTAAAACCACAAATGAGAATTTTATAGAACAATACATCGTAAGTGCCTACAGGTAGCAATAAAACTATATGAAGTTCAAGACAAAATGTCACTTCTCACTGGGAGAATCACGTGAAGTTTTCTGGAAGAAAGTGCATTTTAGCTGGATTTTAAGATATACAAAGAAGGGGGAAGGGATTTAAGGAGAAGGAATTCTAGTTCAAGAAAACAGATTAAACAAAGGCACAAAGGCGAGAAGGTGCAGGACAGTTAGGGTATCTGGGACACAAGTTCTAGACTTGGAAGCAGGAAAAAAAAAGGTTTAAATCCTCTCTTAGGTTCTTAGTAGCTATGTAACCTCAGGAAAGTCATTTAAACTTTTAGGTTCTCGGTTTCCTTATTTGTAAAATGAAGGGAGCCAGGCTTGATGGTCTCTTCTAAATTTGTCATTCTGTAATTCTGAGTCATCCAGTTTCATTGGTTTGATAGAGTACAAAGACGGAATGGCATACAAAGAGGCTAATATACAAAATTTTGGACGTATTTAAATGCCTGGCTAAGGATTTGAACTTTGTCTAGAAGATAATAGGGAATCACTGAAGGGTTGTGAATATAGGGGTAACATAATAATTAATGCTATTTATTAATGCTTTAAGGTTTGAAGGTTACATTTGATTTAGGTTTGGGGGTTTCATTTGATACTCAAATGGAAGTCCTGAAGTTATTTCCTTCTTGAAAATTGAAGCTCAGAGATGATAAGTGAATTGCCCTTGGGCAAACAGATGGGAACTAATAAAAGTGAGATTCCAACTCTGCTTTCTTCTGACTCCTGGCCTTTATTTCATACCTCCTCTATGTGAAAGAATATCTAAGAAATTCGAGAAACATTTATTAAATTCACTTTAATGAGATAGCTAGTTGGCACAGTAGATGGATGCTGGGCTTGAAGTCAGAAAGAGTTCAGAACTGGCTCCAGACCATGGGATCATGGGTGAGATATGATCACTTACTGTCTGCCTCAGTTTCCTCAACTGTAAAATGGGAATGATAAAAGAGTCTACCTCTCAAGATTGTTGTGAGGCTAAAAATGAAAAGTTATTTGTAAAATAGTTAGCACAATGCCTTGCACAGAAGAGATAGATAATAAATAATCATTTCCTTCCCTTTTATGGACAAATCATTACACAAAACATTGGGATACAAAAACAGAAGAATACTTTTCCTCAAGAAGCTTATATTCTGTTACAGATTTGGTAGCCATGGCTCAGTTTTGCATATTCTTTGATGTTTTTCCTTTAATGTGATTAGGAGGTCATCATCAGCATTTGATTGAAGTGGAACATACAGCATATGAAAAGCCCAGTCTCTAAAGAGCTAATGAGCCTGAGATTTGGTAAAATTCACATTTACCCTCAAGGCATTTGTTTTTATCTGAGAGCAGCATCCAATTTGCTAATTATATCCTTTAATCCTTTATTAAAGGTAAAGATATTTTTATTGCATCTTGTGGTCCACAAATGTTTCAATACATTCCAAGCCCGAGTCATACTCATTCGAGTAGCCTGACTTGGGTTTGGCCCAGAATATTTTGGCCTACTAGGCAGGGTTAGATTTCAATGACTTTGTGGTTGGTTCTTGTGGCTGAAGTTGGGGAAGGAGTATATGGTAAAAGGGTGCCTTGGATGATTGCATGGCCACATGTAGGCACCTGCTACCCTGTGGGTATAGTAATTTTAGCCACATTTTGAGAGCTTTTCGGTGGGATAAGAAGGGAATCTCCACTGATCCTCCAGGATTAACATGGTTTGTCCTTGAGAGAAGGACAAAAATTTAAGAATATCTTCAAGGTCCAAGCATATTTTTGTATCCACTGGCAAGCTTGTGCTTTCTAATTGATTAAGGAATTTAAAAGGAAGAAACAGTTTAGAAAAGCTATATCATAAACATAAATAAAATGAAAATACATTAGTTTTTCATGTAGTATAATGACAGAGATAAATATGTACTCTTGTGTTTTATGCATCATAATTTGTTTTTTGTTTATATTTTTCATAACCCTTGCCTTATGTCTTAGTATCAGTTCTAAGACCAAAAAGTTGCAGGGGCTAGGCAATCAAGGTTAAGTGACTTGTCCAGGGTCACAAAGCTAGGAAGTATCTAAGGACAGTTTTGAACCCAAGTCCTCCCTGCTTTAGGTCTGGTGCTCTATCCATTGTAATAACTGACTGCCCCTTGCTTCATGCTTTTTAAGTATTGAACTGCCTTTTGAATTCAGGCATTGCATAGATGAAAAGGGCCAAACGGATAGGGCAAATGACTAATAAACTTAAAATGAGAATTAGGGGTTGTTTTCCAGAGGTAAGAGAACCTCAAATTTGTCCCATTACCAACCCCAGGCATATGACTTCCCCCAAAGGGGTATCAAAGAGTGAGGAGGCTTTCACTACAAGTAAGTTGGGAGTTTTTAAGGTAAAGTTGAGATAATGATTTGCTTAAAGTATATTTAATTTTATAAAGCAAATTATAAAGTTTAATATATATAAATTATAAATATATAAATATATATACATATATAAATATATATATATATATAAATTATAAAGTTTAATATATATCCTTTGTCCATTTGTGAGT